>NC_138829.1:35606530-35836530 GCF_965183815.1 Platalea leucorodia | reverse complement strand
CTTCCATTAACAAGAAGGAGATTGTGCTTTATGCAGCTCTATATTTAAGGGCAAAAGACCAAGCAGATGACAAGAGTGACCCTTCTCTTGTCTTATGATCACTGCCAGTTTGACATGACACTAATTAGACTGCCTTAATCTAAACCCAGTTAGTTCTGCATGCTTGCAGCAAAACCATTGTAAACCTGAACATAAATTGCCTTGGGCCTTTGTCTTCCTAAGATACATACATACACATATACACACACTCTCTTTCATAATCCAGTCCTGATAGTCTTAATATATGAGACCACTGCATATGTTATTCTTAATTTTCAATTTTACAGTTGCCTTCCATTCCTGTTGTAGAATATTACACAGTGTATGCGCCAGCAGAGTCAGAGGAGCTGGAAGGAGATTGTTTCATAGTTCATAAAAAAATGCATGCTGCATGCAATCTGAAATAGCCTGTGGTTGGTAAGCCTAGACACAGTTTACATTTTCCTTTAATGGTGAAATATGATTGCAGAACTATGAAGTGAAACGTACACAAACTAATCTTATTTAAAAGAAAATCTTCATTTTGGAAAACAAGTCTACATACAAATAAATTAAAAATTTTACCAAAAATCATCTGTTTAGAAAATTCAAGGGATAAAAATGTTGTCACAAATATAACTGTGAGTACCGAATAAAAACAAACTGATTTGGACTACAAAACAGTGTTAAAAATGGTAGTTAATAGATCCACAAGTAACCTCTGAACGTTTCCTACTCAACTTTATCTGTTATAACACAGCTAATGTGTTGCAGAAATACACTTAGTCTTTGTTAAGCAAATTGCAAATAAAACACTTGAAAGGCATAATGCTCCTTTAAAAATGAAAACAAATTTGGTTAATGTTGTGCTGTTATTCTTATTTGTACCGATCCTCCTTAATGCTCAGTTTTCTGGTATTATTTGGTTGATTTTGGAGTTGCTGGTGTCCTTTTTTGAACAATTAAACAGAAAGTTCAATGAATGAAGGCTTTCAAAATGAGATCTTTGCACTTAACAAAAACAAATGAACACTAAGGCATAAATCTAATTATTCGTACTAGCTGAAGAGTTGATTTAAACCATCATTATCCACTGTTTTGTCCAGAAGAGGATTTTTTTTTTTTTTTAATCTGTGTGTTTTCAGTTGTGGATTGCTACCTGAGACTGTTTTTTCCCCTCTTTTTTCCAGGTTTGCATAGCAACTAAGCCAAACAATGGAAAAATCACCACTAAAGACAGTCAAGAAGTTGGATTAATGAATATTAAAATGTTGTAATTCATTCTGAAACAATATTCTACCAACTTTTTCTGTGTAATTTAACTAAAAAAACAAGCTTAAGTGGTATATAACGTTTCCATGAATGGGACCCTTAGGCTTATTCAGCTGAGCGTGTTTAGCTTGCCAAGTTTAAATATTTTCAGAACTGATCCTGGGACTGAGAAGCCTTCATCACAGCACAGCATTTAAAATGATGGATGTGATACATATTTAATACAATAAAATGGCCATTTATATGCTCATACTAGGCACAAGGGAAATCCTCGTAGGAAAGACTTCGAAAATCAAAAGGGGCCTATTCTCTTATTGCTGTGCGAGGAATTTAGGTACCTAGCTCCCATTACTGCTGATGGGTGTTATGAGCCCAGGTCTTCCACACGTCAGCGGGACAGTACATATTTAAGGGTTCAGTTCAGCAGAACGGAGGTCCTGCACATGTTGAGCTGCAAGAAATTCCACAGGTTTCCCCTGTGCAGCTGAATGACAGGGGAGAACCGCAGTCCAGGCTACCATGTCATGGCTTCAGTCAAGCAAGCTTTCACAGAGTTCATCTATGCCTGCCATTCCCCAGCCATACAGAAAATATGGACATAGCAATGATTCCATGAAGCTCCAAAGAAAGCTGTCTGAATTTCCTGATTTCAGTTATGCCCAGCTGGGCACCAAGATTTCTGAGGAGCTGGGAACCCTAATGTATGGCTAGGCTGTCTTTTATCACCTCAACGGCACTTAAAGAAAGTGGGGGAGAAGGGGGGTGTGGAAAAGTGAACCCAAGTTAATTGACTGAAGCTTTCCGAGAAAATGTATGCAGCAAAAAATAAGAAAACTAAAGCGAACTAACAGCAGCACTGTAGCTAAACAAGATCAGGGTAGGCAGAATCAGGGAAGGAGCAGTAAGAACACACTACATGCTATCTATCTGAACACATCTACAGTGTTGACAAGTGTGGTTGGTTTGGTCCATCAAAGAGATGGCCACGTGCAACTGCACAGTTGTTATTCAATTCAGTTTACAATTAAACATGCCAATTTGAGCTACTAACAACCCTCCTGAATGTGGACCACAGTACCCTTGGGAAGAAGTCTGTAGGATGTTCTTATGCCATTCCCCCCCGCCTTTTTTTTTCAGGGACACACTGAAAGCCCGTTTTCACAAACAGGAGTCTCTGCTGAGTTTTGATGGCTTTTGATCAGGCACTAGCCCTTCAGCACTGCCGGCCACTGTGGCAAAATTGACCACAGCAGCATTAAATTATTCTGACTCATATTGCTGGCTGTGCAACTAAGATCCATAACATCTGAAGACGTTTCTAAGATGATTTCATGGCACAGTGGAGAAGGACACCTGAGCCCAACTTCTTTATAGCTACTCATAATATATGGAAATCCATTAAAATCTGACCAACATGCTAGTTTTGTATTTGCATATCTGATTAGAAGGCTGTGCTACAGAATCCTCTGTTTTAATTGTTAACATCACATGTCCTGGCTTAACAGCTGAACTACGACAGAGGATATTGTAACTTTCAGCTCTTGTTCAATGGCTGTTAATAGCACTTATCAGGTATGAAAGACTAAAATTAAAACTAAAACTATTTGTTGACAGGAAGAATAAATCTCATGAGACCTTTAATCTATGTGCATTATGTTGAGTCAGAAATTATTCACAGACAAAAAGCAGCTATTGATTTTAGCAAATTAAGAAAACCAGAATATGTATTGGAACTTATTTAAATATCCTAAATTCTGCTTAATAGCACGAGCTGCTGGCTCTGCAAAATTCTGGAAATGCACCCTGCCGTTTGTACTAATTGGTGGGAAATGCAGGCCTGTGTCAAAGACAACTAATTGTCTGATGAAAATAGCTTGTTTCTGACATCAGTACGTACCATACTCCTATATCACATGAGGAGGGTTTCAAAAAGGTGTTATATATTGTCATGGTAATTATAATTGGGTTATATGTATCCAAGGTACAGAACCCATACAAGGTGACGGCATAAAAGAGGGTCTTATAAATGAGACTGTAGGGCATTTAACTAAACAATTGCATGCAGAATAAAGAGCTTACATAAAAGTGTGTATTATGCAGATGTTAGAAACCTGTGTCTCTGAGAAGACACTATTTTGACCATAATGCATTCTGTCATGTGAGATAAAATGCAGAGAACATTTACATTTCTCCCACTCACTGAGCTTCTACCACACGGCTTGCATTTTTCTCACATCAATAGACATCTTTTTAAACATTATATTCATGTCTGTCTCTCTTGATGGCAAATAAAATTCAATAAATAAAATACTTTATGATAAATATGTTAGATTTAAGAAGCAGTTGTGATAAAGTACGCAGGTTTTCAAAAATGATTTGTTAAAAACAAATAAATTTAACAAGACGTGCACACAAACTCAAACTATATTAATATATTGTAGATGATGCACAATAACATAATGACCCAAAAGAGCATTTGCACAGTTTTTCACACTGCTTAACTTACTGCTAAGTAAGACAAATAATCAACAGAACTTGGACCCACTGCCTCTGTAGATCAGATCAAGATATGACTGCTGCAACAGCGTGACTTGCCAGGGCATTTCAAACCAGCCACAGTTACAGATAGCTACTGTATAGCAGGGGACATGTTCACTACAAAACCATCAACAAGTCTAGCGTCATTTAGAATATGGTTATAGATCATTAAATATTTCTATCACTACTATAATGCACAGCACACTCTTTTGCATTTACCCCACCAGATTGGTGTACTTGGCAAACCAATAATTTGTAATGAAATATAATTAGTGAGTACAATTTAAATGTCCTACTGTGCTCCTGGTAATCATCTCCTTTTAGGTAATTTGAAATCGCACAGTTCTTGTGTATCATCTTAGAGTTAAACAAATAGAAGTTACTGCAAATCACCACTTCCTCGGTTTCTTTTTAAATTTTTGCTTCTACCTTTTTGCAAGATGCCTATTTCTCAAATATTATTCCTAGCTTTCATTTATTTTTGCTTTTAAAAGTGTGAAGCATATAAGAAGTAAAGAATCTTGCTGTATCCTTTAATTGCTTTTATTTGATTTTCTACTTATTAGTTTCCTACTTTTTTCTTAGTAACTACTTTAAAGGAGTGGTTTTAGTGTTTTATTATTACTTCCCTTATGGAATTGCCAAGAAAGTCAAACAGATAATGTGCCTTTCAGGGTTTTTAGAAACGCAAAATAAGAAACAGCCCACCACCAATTCAAAGAGCTTAGAATACAGACAAGACAAGAGAGTAGTATTATTATTTACTTTTTAATGATGAAAACTAAGGCACAGAATGAGTAAGCTATTTCCATAATGTCACACAGAAGAATAAAGTGAACCCAGACCTCTCAATTCTCAGTCCAATGGCTAAACCACATGTCAGCCTTCCTGTAATTTTGAGGATATGGATCCTACTCCCCAAAACTTGAGACTCAAATATACACTTTCATCTCTACATGTTTTAATCAGGGGGAATAGGCTACATACGGAGAACAAAACAATTGATGTAGGGTAGCTACATCGGTTTTACATCTAAGTTTTTAATTTAAAAAAAGATACCTGTTTGATCATATAAATATGCAACCCCACTGAAGTGGCAGGGTTTCATAGGCACTCACCACCCAAACTCTTCACTTTCTTCCAGCCATGCAAGGCAATTCTCTTAAACCACAGAATGAACATGTCTCATTTCAGATCAGATGAAATTTGCATAAGTTGCACAGCTAGATGGAGGAGCAGGCTGAGGACAGACCATAACTGCAGGGAAATATTAAGGGCTAATACCACTTCCTTACTCTCCTTTTAATGTAATTTCAGGCCGTATCTGCAGGCATGCTCATGCTTGTGAACTAGGGAGAAGTTACAATGGCAACATCTATTGCTATAAGAATCCATTCCCTTCCACCTGCTAGAGAGCAGCAAAGGGTTTCTCAAGCTTCAGAGAGCCATTCCCTGTTTGAAATGGAGCTACTGCTGCCACATCGCTCAACTTCCTCAACAAAATGCAGGGCAGCGTTCTTTACCAACTAGTGAAGACAATCACACCCGAGTTGCTTCACATTCTTCACAATGTTTGATCTATATGCATTTAAATTATATATTGCTGAAGGGCCAGTCATCCATGACAAGGCTCCAGCATTATCCAAGAGTTAGTTCTACCTATTCCAAATGTGCTGCTTGATCTACTGCCATTCACAGGCTTTACCATTGCTCACTCAAGGACCAAATAACACCAGTAATCTTATCACTTAATGCATTTGTCTCTGGAACATGTTCACAACTGCCCCAATTCCATGTTCCCTGCTAGCACTGAGTTTAAATGCTTCTCAAATAGAAACTGTTCTCTTATGTCACAAAGGACAAAGCATTATTTGACATCATAGTATTACTATGCTGAATTTGGTTAGACTTCTTGCAGAATGGTTTAGGTGTAGTTGGCTATGCCTTGGGTCTGGGAGCTGTCTTAAATGACTGCTCAAAATTCCCTTCAGCTCAATTTTTGTTCCTGTAGCAATGTCAAGATTAGAACTTAACACAATGTATTAAATAAGTGTCAAGCCCTTCAAATCACAAAATTGACTTTAGAACATGAAATATTCAGAAAAAAAATTAGCTTGTTGGAAGTTTTTATATTTATCTTCTGGAACCTAAGCCTTTGATTCTCACTTTCAAGCTTTACTTCATAAGCACGCGATGGAAGATCTACACTTTAAAAACACAAAATCCCCAAATTTCAGACACTTGCTATTACATGTCATTTGGTTTTATTACTTCATACAAAGTATATCAAATATCATGAGATCCATTATGAATCAAGAGTTTGGGAGTGGTGGTCTTGCAGGAATTGTGTCTAACACGATATTCTGAAACTAAGAGATATCTGCCTGACATTTTAAAAATATGAAAAAATTCTGAAATTTATATCGAAGCTCTTAATATGGGCTCGGTATCTATAGCACTGAAACAATGTAACTTCTGAGTAGACTGGGGAGGAATAGAAAGGGACCACCAGGACTGGAAGATGGAGGAGGCATTTTGATCCTTGCAGGAGACTAATTTAAAAAAACCACCACCACTGTGGGTAATAGTTATACTTTAAATTTTGATAACCTATTTTACAATATTTCTTCTTAAAAACTCCAAAACTAATGTTTGTATTAAGATCACACTGAGAAGCAATATTTTATTTTTTAATTAAACTATTTAATTCTTTTGCTTGGAAAAGAAAGGTTAAGCTGTTTTTGAAATATTTTTCCCCCAATGAAAAATAGCTTAATAATTATAATCCTATATTTGGTAGTGAAGCTTAAATGCAGTTGCCCAAACTTACAAATTATAAATTAAATTTCAGCTCAATATATTTCTACATTTTTTAATGCTATAAAAACTTCATGTGCTTCAAAACTGAAAATAGATATTGCTTTAACATTTAGAAAAAACTCTGCATATAGTTAGCAAGCATTTCTTAATCTTGGAGACAAACTTGCAACAGTGTTAATACGCATGAAACTAATCATTACGAGTTACCTGATTAGGCTGACTAGTCCCACTCTTTTTGAGATAGGTTTTTCTGATGCCTCAATTGCTCCATATTGAAGTTCCTTATGCTTCTTTGTACTTTCGTGTGTTTGTAATGGAACCAGTCTCCTCTACAGAAAGGATTTCTAGTTAGAAACCTGTTTCCTTGCCCTTGCCTTTTCAGAATCCTGCCAAAGAGAGACAGAGGGACTAGAGTGGGCAGAGGAGGTGATAGGAATGGCAAAGGAGATGTCGACATAGCCACGGCTCTCTTTCATATGCAATTGCCACCCGTTCTGCCCTGCTAAATACCTGCTTTCAGAGAAATTCAAAGAATAGTTATAGCAGAAGTCATTCCCGGAAAAGTTGGTTTTTAGCTAGTATCCAGTGAGTTTAGGAAGTAGGACAGTAATAAAATTACCAACAAATATTTTGCCTATAGGAATACACAGACTGGACAAGTTTTAAAAAAAGCACCAATGGTAATTGCCCCTATTGAAACTAGTTCAAATTCCCACTGTTTTCCAGTGGGACTATAAATAGAGTCATGTCTCGTCCTATTACTCATTTTTAACATTGTTTTAGGATAACTATTACTCCTTTCATGATTACTGTTATTTTGATTACTTCAGTGTCTAGGAAAAATAGTCGCCTACCATGACTCTACTCTGCTATGTCATGTCTCAAAACAGAGACATTTTTTTTTCTATTTTAAGTTTATAAATCCACTAGGACACCTATACTTAGCTATTAGACATATAATTTGGTTTTGTTTACATGGTACAGAATTACACTTTTCAACATCTGATGTTCTTCATGGCAAGACATGAAAAATTTTCTGCATTTAAAGGTCTAGTCTAGGACTTGGATGACCTCAGTTTCAGCTCCCTACAGTGCCAAAGACACTTCAGATTAGATCTACAAAGGCATCCCCACATAGGATAACCTATAAAAATATGGTCTTTATTGCAGGATCTAAGCTGATCCTGCAGTAAGGCTCCATGAGAATGTCACCAGGACTTCTGTGGACACGTGGCCTCTGTTGCTCCCTTCCCCTGGCTCTACGAATCCTCTATTTCTTTCTGAACAGTGGCTCTATTTCACCAGAAAAAATTACAGAATATTCTGGAGCCTTGTTTCTAGGCCTAATAACAATAGTATTGTCCTAAATGGTAAACGGAGTTTGAGAGATCTACTGCATCAATGTTACTACCTCTTGGTCAAGTGCTCCGTGTCCTGAACTATTGTATAAACAAGGTGTCTTGGCACAGCTATGACATCTGATTTTTAGTGTAAACAGTGAGCATGCTTTACACCATAAATAGTCTAAAATTTCCTAGAGTCTTGCATGAAATTTTACAACAAAATCCACGAGGCACATCCTATAACATTCTGGCAGGTCCTAACAAGCAAGGTCTTTAGCTTCTCCCCTTTTCTGCAGCTGGCACACCTTTTGTGTCTTTGTTGCATTCCTCTTAAAAGGCGTCCTGAGGCAGAAAAAGGAAACCTGCTCATGCTGGAAACAACCAGGGCCCTGAGGGCACTCCCAGCCCTGACTGCCCCTGCCCAGCCTCCCCTGGGGCTTCCCCCACCCTGCCCACAGCCCAGGACCCCATGTCAGCCCACGGAGCAGAAGGGAGGCAGAAGAGAGCTGACAGCAGTGAGAGCATGTGGCTCAGGGAGCCCAGGACTGAAAGAAAATCTTTCTTTGAAGAGGCAGAGAAACAGAAAAGCAGATGCTGGACTAGGAGTCATACAGAAGAAGAGACAACCCATCCCTTGCTGTTGTCAGGGGGCAAAGATTTCTTTACAGGCTCTGTCTCTTTCTGAATTTTCTTTAAGTTTGTTCTTCAGGTTTATGTTCAAGTAAAATCTAGCTTTAAAGGTGGGTAGATTTTGTTGTTTTGCTGTTGCTGTTGTGTTTTAAAACAACCCTTTTTTGGTACTTTGAGATGTTCACTTACAGGAAAAAGTGCTGCCAGAAATCTCTGACAGAGTCAAAGTCTTGTTACACCTCTCAGACCAAGAGCTATGCCGTGAAACAAAGTTCTGCTGAGTCATTATTCATCACCACACTCCACCCCTGACCAGCACAAAAAGAGTTTCACCTTGCATCTCCATCGGCTGCGCTTCAGCTGAACTCCTCCCTCTTCCACCACATGCTGCACTGTGCAAGAGAGCCTTGCAGGTGGCCCAGTGCAGTAGTTTGCATTTCACCTTCTAAATGCAGAAAACTTACTTTTATGATGAAATAAAACTGTGATCCAATGGCATATGCTTTAAGAACCACTTAAAAGCGTGTTTTAATCTAGAAAAGAAATCCATCAGTTTTGACTCTGGCAAGACCCTCCAGTTATGTCAATGAAGAGTTTGGCCTACTTAAGATCTACATCTTTATACAGACTTAATAACCCATAATTTGTGAGAACATTTTTGAATTATGTGAAAAGTCACAATACTGGCACAAACATCTTCATGTTCTTATCCTTAAGGTCATGTTAAAATATGTTGCACTTTCCTCACAATTTCTTTGAGACAAAGAGGTTGCCAGGGAAGCTTTCTACCCCCCTGGATTGTTATGCAAATAGTTAAAATATTGAAATGAATTTAAGGAGTTATACTCTAACACGTCAGTCCTGTTATAATTTGGAGACAATGAATAATATATTCCAGACAAAGTGAAGGCAGCTATAGAAGTAAACTAAAATAGGAAAATTACGCCCACCAGGCATTTAAATTTAGGAGCTGAATAAATTATCCATACATTAAAAGGTTCATATATTTCAAAGAAAGCATAAAAAAGTTTAAAAAATAACTGAGAAATTGTAACAAAAAGCAGAATAATTCCAAATGTGATCAAAGCTGGTGTGGAAACCTATTAAATGGATATCCTTGTTGCACAAAAATTATACAATACTACTTTCGCAGATCTATTCTTTTAGCAGATATTCACTTAGAATTTCTGCTGTTTTATGAAATGAGTTTTAATCTGGTACACTGACAAAAATCATTAAAATTGAGATTTTTATCCATTCAAATGTCTATTGCATTTTTTCATCTTTTGGCACAATGGACATTTATTGTTTTTAATCAAGTGTACTCTTTTATCTGGTATTCTTCCAAAAGGACTTCCATATATTCATGTATGATTCAGTTCACTGCATATGCTATTCTTACAAATCTATTAATTAAAAAGCGCACTCAGAGTATTTGATGAAAACCAAAAATACTTCAACGGTTTTCTCATCACACTGAAATGCCAATTCTCCCAACGCTCATTCAGGCCCTAGTTATAACTTTGTACACATAGCACTTTCAAATGTGCGCCACTGCCACAGAGTATCTGAACTGTTACTGTCCCAATTTTATAACAGATTTTGTTAAAAATATCTGAGCAGAGCTTCATGTTTTTTCATTAAGGTGGCTTCAGAATTAGGAATAGAGGAGACGCTCTTACTCACGCTAAGACTTAACAAGAACTCTGCGAACAAATTTTTTCAGATTTCCAGTTAACTGAACTGATGATATATACTTTCAAGTGAGGAACAGACTCATCACTATTTAATATTGCTATTTAACAGAGATTGCATTACCCTTCCCAGCTTAAAAAGGGATGCACTTCTCCATAGCTCATTCTGAGAGAATGAACACCTTCAGGTGAATCCAGCCAAGACAATTGACACTGGTACGACAGGGACAGTAACATAGTTCGGTAGTTTTTTTCTGTGGGCAGTAGTGGTTGCAGAGTAATGCCCAACGGACTGCAAGCCTGGCTGGTCACATAAAGGTGGATTTCTGAGACAGGCATGAAAGCATTTCAACATCTTACAGAGCACTGATAATATCTGACTTCACTGTCTGACTTGTGAGAATCTCTTGTGTCAAGGTACTGTGTCAGAGAAATAACAGTGAATCTGTTTGTTTGCTTCTTGCAAATGGCTCGTAGTCATGACATTTAACTACGTGATCACAGAGGAATGAAGATTAGATCCATACAATCGTGCATGAGAAGATATTTCATACTAAGAAAAATCGAGGTAGCAGACACATGAGTATTATTCTTGAAAAAACTGATTTCACAATACCAGGAATGTTTTTTTATTTTTATTTGTCATACCGTATAGATTTGTTGCTCTAAATTTAACCAGTCTGCATCCTGGGCACCTCCTGGGCACCTGCCTATGAAGGAAAAATATGCCACCAAACAATAGTTACTCTGCAACTATTCTTCTGTGCATCCCCCTGTGTGTGCAGCAAGTGTGCCTCTGCGTGAGCTGGCTTATTCCATTTGGAAAGCAGGTTGCATTGCACCCAGTGTGTTCTAAGGACATTTCCAAAGGGACTTAATGCATAGTAGTTTGCATGCTGTAAATCTATGCCTCCCTTACTGCATACTTATTCCACGTATAAAGGCCACAGTAGAGCCACAACTGATGTAAGAAGGTCAAATCTCTGTTGAAAATCATTAGAGGTTCATCAGTATGATGTAGCCCATTATTTATAACATAATGAATATTAGCTAAAAATCATTTGAATAGCGCTTTACTTATTAACATATTTAAAGCTATCTGTGCTCAGCGCTACCATAATTTTGGGGTTATAGCTCTGAAATATCCAAGTCTTGCTTGCTTATGTGGAATATACGGGCAGAAAAAGAATTTTCCAAAGGGCTGTGTTCTTTCTGAGGATGAATAAACACATATGAGATTCGCTATCAAGGAAATTTTATAGCATGGAATCCAGACAAGACGGATATATAATGCAGCAATTTATGCTTCTTAATCTAGCTGGTCAAGTTTCATGGAAATTTGTAGTTTTGCTATAAAATGATATAGCTAAGGAATTACACAGTAGTAGGTCACCAAAGAAACCATCCTTTCTGCCTTTGAATGTGTCTTGAGCTCAGGTCTTTTGGGATATGTAGTTCAGTCACTGATTTGGTATTTGTAACATGTGTTGTTGTGACTAGCAAAATTCAAGTATTTCATTTTGTGAGAACCAGTTCTTTATCTGCAAGTTGCAGCAGTGCAATTACTCTAGCTCTGGGTGTAGGGATTTTTGCCTGATGATTCATTCATATTGGTAAAAGTTCTAATGCAGACATAACTATATCAGTGTGCCAATTCCTATAACTTTAAAAGCTTTCCCACTCCTAACATGAGAATATTTTTCAAAAATGGTTGTGTCCCTAGAAGAGCCCTTTTTTTGGTGATTTGCAGAAGTTAGAATGCATCACCTCAGAGCAAGTTAACAGGGATCAAATTATCCTTTATTGCCCGTGGGACAAAAGTATATAAACCTTAGGCCTCCAAACCTACACTCTCGCTCCAAAAGTAAGCTTCACAAATGCGAAGAGCAAACGTGGCTTCTGGCTGCACATGGCTACTGGCCCTGTCCATACACTGACCACCTCAATTTGCAAAGGACCATGGATTTGTAGCTGGGTTAGGAGAGATTTGGGACAGATCAGAGTGCTTTTCTGAACTGTGACAATAAGAAAATGCTGCATTAACAGTTGTCAGGAACTGTCCAGGCTTTTGCTGGAGAATTAATGAAAGATGCAAAACAAGAATGATCTATAATTTCCTACCTAAAGTGTCAGGCTGGATATTTGAATTGCTCAGAGACAAGGGTCCTATATTCTCCAAAAGAGAAATGTTATATTTTGGCTAATATGTAGGGTCCTTTCTAGGAACCTGATGAGGCCTAGGAAGAAGCTACAGGTCACTTTGACATGGGGAAACATCTTTGCATTTTATAAGGCTAGATAGTTTCAGAATTCTGAGTTGTACTGAAGGAATTATTGATGGATAATTCTGAGCAGTTAATGAAATTGTAACATAATCAAACCATAACCCTTTGCATCTAGTATTTTTCTGCATATTCAGCATATTTTATTCCCCACTTTCTAATGTATGTGAGCAGCTAAATAATATAAATCATCATTTTACTGATCTAAATGAATCCTCACCACATGACTTTAAATGTTTTAACTATACCAGTATAGTACAACTCCAACTTAATCCCAGTGGATAACTGAATTGAAGACAGGCTTTAAAAGGATAAAGAAGGGTGGATTTTAATTTCTACTGATGAAAGATGATGGGTGAATTCTGCAAATCGAAGAGCTGAACACTCAGGATGCAGAAGCTTGCTTTATATCTTATTTTCAGCTGAGGAGCCTAGAAATACAAACAATGCTTCTTTCTTCTTTTTTTTTTAAGAAAAAAAAGCAAAAAATCTCTATTTTCCTCCAAAGTTATGTCATTTCTTTCATATGTGTCTTTTCTTTGTTCAAAAAAAAGGCTTTTGCCTTTTGCCTACATGCCTGATTTCCAGTGCCATATGTCAAAATCTTACAGTCAACTTTTGGTTTTATCACCTATTCAGTACACATGAGAACAGCAATTATTTCAAGTACAGGGTTTGTGGACTTTTTTAAATTTCCATTTTAAAACCTTTTACTCCAAATCCAAGCCTTCCAAATTTGGCAACACATTGTATTTTTTGATGTCTTGCAATTAAATCATTCTGATTTCATATTGTTGCGAAAGTCAGCCAGTTGGGGAAAATATGTAAGAGTCCTGATTTGCCTTTCTGAATCTATTTTTCACAGTTGCAAAGTTCTGGTCAAATAAATTAAATTACTGCAGCAGTATGTAACTAATTTTATGTAAATTAAGGTGTTAATGTTCTGAATCGCATTCCTGAAAATGGTCTGTTTTCTCTTGCAGCTTTTCTTCATTAATGCTACAATGGAAATCTAAAAATTAATTTCTACAAGACTAAGTGTTGCTCCCTGACCTCTAACAGAATTAAATTTATAGATAGTCTTAATGGTCAGCTGACACTTCTCAGTAGCCCACACAAATAAATCAAGACCCCTGCCTGTGTGCCAACAGAATGTGCTAACGTGAATTCAGGGCTTTTTTAAACATCAGATGATCTATGCAAGTTTTAGTCATGTTGCTGGGTACATAATTATTGTAATGTTTTAACCTCTGTTTGTAGCAGTCCCCTAACACAAGCAAAACTGACGCTTTAGGTTATCAAGAAAATACAAGATTAGCAGAATGAAAATAAGCATAATTGGAAGCTGTAGGAATACAAAGTCAGAAACAGCCTGATTATTTGACTAGGAAGGTTAAAGTAACAAATATATTCAGACAGACACAGGAGAGGCAAATCTGAAAAAAAGGTAGCTAAGACCTCAATTTCCAACTACCAGTTTCCTCACTTTGTCTGTCATCATGTCAGATTAGACTGGGAGAAGCCATGATTATTTTTTTTATAATTGTTCTTGCAGGCAGGTCCAGATTGGTTCTATGTTAATTTCTTTGAGACATATTATAAATTATCATCTGCAGTGTTAAAATAAACTGGGTCACGTTCTGCAAACATTGGACAAGAAATTATATTGGATTAAAGAAACACAACCTCTACTGCTACAACTTTTCTGCATATAGCTATGCTTTACCCAAACAGAATATCATATACAGGAAGGTAATTTTTCCAACTTACTCTATCAGTTTAATGCACACCCCTTTCATCATCACTATAAAGGATGAAGAGATGAGAAGAGACACTTGCTTTGTATTTCTAAAAACCCATTTTCCAAAGAAATTTTCCTACCCCAGTTATTTCACCTACACAGGACATGTTCCTCCACTTGCCAAAATCTATGAAAGTTTAGTCATTGAACTCAGTGAAAAATCTGATGGGTTTGCACAGCCACATACCTCTGAGAATCTCATAGTACTATATAGTAAATATTACCAGTTCTCAGAAAAAAATTGTGGTTTTCCTAAGAGGTCTCAATCTGAGATTAGTATATGAGAATCTAACTCATTTTTTTAAAAATAAGCAACATGAATATTAAAAATTTAAAATCCAGACTGCCAATACAAAGAATCTTGAAGGATTTTAAAAAAGCTGGAAACAAATTTTGGCAGTCCAGATTATTTTTGGTTATGTAAGTGCGATTAATAATGTTATTTGTATTTTACAGCTATGTAAAAAAAAAAAAAATATATATATATAGTTCACTTATTTTCCATACTGTGCAGATATGTAGGGTGACTGATTTGGGCTTGCCTGAATTCCTAAAGATCTGTACCTCCCTTTTATCCAGTGTGACTTCAAAAAAGAGGTCTTAAATTCTCCCAAACCTGTCACTTCATGAAATTGGCTGAATCTTAAGAGTGACTTACGTCAATATATTCTAACAGCAACAGTCATGCTTCTGAGCGATTCAAGTTAATGAGTTACTACTGTGCTGTTTATTCACTCTTTGTTTGTATCAAACACAAGGTAAAACACATTAGGTTAAACTTTAATGAAAGAAGGTTATGCTAATACACTTTACTTTGGATTTGCCAAAGGCTGAGTTCACATAGTACCTCTTAAAGCAATGGTAACTTGATCAAATGGCTGACCCCTAATAACAGAGCTTAGAATACAATCTGGACCCCCTGATTTCTGGTTCCCTATTGTAATCATTAAACAAAATTCAGATTCATAGATTTCAAGACAATGTTTATTTGTGCAAGGAAGTATGTTGTCAAAAAGTTGAGTAGCACTGAGCTCCATTCAATCTGTAAGTACAGTGAATAATCACCATCTCACCTCTTATATTATTTATTTAGAAATTGAGATCTGGGCCTTCATCCACCTTCACATGTGTGTCTAGACTTTAAATAAAAATAAACTTCTTCTGAAAGCCAGGGCAATTGAGCCTTGTGAATACAAGCCACTGGAAGGGAGGCTGTACTTGTTGCAAGGTGATATGTGAGAAGGAGTGACTGGAAAGGCAAAAATAAAATAAACTGGAGAGCAGTCATGAATAAAATTTTTCCTTTGAAAGCTATCAGCAGTCCTTCTGAGAAATAGAAGATGAATGGATTAAATCTACTCCAGAACTGACAAGAATTCTGGAGTAAAATACCCTTCTTGCCAGCATGGAAGTTTATATATATCCTTCAATAGGGAGAAATGGGAAAAGCTCACAAATTCATATTTTTTTCTGGAAAAATTAAAGAATTTTCAAAGAAAATTTCCTGATCTGAAAAACTGCAAAAGTTGTTGAGTTTGGCTTTAGTTAGCATATACTCTACTGTCTGATTTAATTTGAAATGTTATTATTTCTTTCATATATGTTTGAGAAAAAACTGTTTCTATGTATCAGAAGGTCTGACAAAGTCTATTACTAGGTTTCAGGTCCACCTCATTTATGCATACTCTTCTAAAAGTCAAAGAGCCAGCATACCCACTACTAAGTTAGTATTCCAAACCTTTGTTTTAGGCACATGATTATCAAAAGTCACAACCAAATGAACATCGAAAGTCAAGCTTTGTCTCCTCATTTCTGATTCAGTAGATTTCTTGTACAGCTGAAGATGTATAAGGTACTCTCAGCCAGGGCTTTCACAGAATCACAGAATGGCTGAGGTTGTAAGGGACCTCTGGAGGTCATCTGGTCCAACCTTTTCCTGCCCAAGCAAGACTACCTAGTGCTGGTTCCCAGCACCATGTCCAGGCCACTTCTGAATATCTCCAGGGATGGAGATTCCACAGCCTCCTTGGGTAACCTGTGCCCATGCTCAGTCACCCTCACAGTGAAAAAGTGTTTCCTGCTGTCCAGATGGCAGGAAGCGTGCCTCAAGTCCTGCAACTGGGCACTGCTAAAAAAAGCCTGGCTCCATCTTCTTTGTACCCTCCCTTCAGGTATTTATACACATTGATAAGATCCCCCCTGAGCCTTCTCTTGTCCAAGTCAAACAGTCCCAGCTCTCTCAGCCTTTCCTCATAGGAGAGATGCTTTAGTCCCTTAATTATCTTAGTGGTCCTTCGATGGACTCCCTCCAGTAGCTCTATATGTCTCTTGTACTGGGGAGCCCAGTACTGAACACAGAACTCCAGGTGTGCCTTCACCAGTGTTGAGTAGAGGGGAAGGGTCACCTCCCTCGACCTGCTGGCAACGCTTCTCCTAATGCAGCCCAGGACACCATTGACCTTCTCTGCTGCAAGGGCACACTGCTGGCTCATGTTCAGCTCTCTGTCCACCAGGGCCCCCAGGTCCTTTCCTGCAAAGCTGCTTTTAAACTGGTCGGCCCCTAGCATGTACTGGTGCATGGGATTATTCCTGCCCAGATGCAGACTTTGCACTTCCCTTTGTTGAAATGCATGAGGTTCCTGTCAGCCTATTTCTCCAGCCTGTCAAGGTCCCTCTGGATGGCACTACAACCCCCTTTCTCTTACTAGTATGGCAAATCTTCCTCCAGATCATTTTCCTAATCTGGGATTTCTTACAAGTACTTTTGCCCAACAGCCTGCTCTCTCAGTTTCTGCCTGAAGGGAAGCTGAGCATAGCAAAGGGTCTTCTTGAAACCAAGATTCTCCATGGGCCAATTCATCCTTTGACACCAAGTATTATATGTGTAGTCACACAATATATTAAATGCAGTATAAAGCGATAATGTTTGAAATTGGTTTTGCATCTAGTATGAACAAGCCAGATCCTTTTGAAACAGGTATGAATTTAGGAGGACTGGTGCAGCAACCCTTTTTTTTTTTAGGTGGCAATGCAGAAATGCAGTTTACTGTAGAAGGTAAAATCTTGACAACTGAGGTCCTGTCTGCTCCATAACTCTGTTGGACTTTGCACAGCGAGTTTCAAATGAAAATAGATATGCTTCAGCATTCTTGTTCACTATGTCCCTTCTCCATAGTGCCTTATTATTATTACAATTTAATGTAGTGGCACCTAACTGGCAGAGTCAGGTTATACTCCAGTGTGCTAAACAAACATAATAAATGACATGACAGTCCCTGCCACAATACATGGACTTCACCATGACAGGGCTAGATCCAGTGAAGGAAAAAGCAATGATCTATTCTGACAAGATTCTGAAGGTATTTAAAACAGATGGAAAACCCCAGACTCTGTATGAATGTCCTCCTTAACTGTCTTGAATCAACATGAGGCAGCTTATTTCATACAGATTGCTGTACATAGCTGGACCAATAGCATGGATTTCCATACCAAAGTCTCACGGACAAGTATGTAGATCCACATACTATGAGGTAGTGTAAACACTTATTCTCGGAGTATTTGACTTGCCTGGTTTTATACTTTTAGTGGCACTTCCTGAAGTTCACAGCTAAGCTGTCTGCATTGTCCAGTTTCAAAGTCTGTCTAATGACAAACAGATGTGACCTGGTCATGCCAACCTTTTGGTTGCCTTTGGAAAACAGATACAGGAATTATGGCTGCAGTAACCAAAGGCCACACTCTAGTTTGGAAGCAGACAGTCCTTTCCTGGTCTGCTGAAAAAATATTCCCATTTCAGACTGCTATAGACTTTAAGCTGTGATCACTATTTTCTACTATATAGAAATAAAATTTAAAAATGAACTGCTATAAAAATATCTTTAACTAATATGCATATGTCTTGCCCTACTTAGAGCCACACCATGCACAGATGTTCCCTCCCTCCATCAATATACATAGTCTGAAAACCCAGCCTGATACCAGTATACAAGACTTGCTCTGAATCTCTTCATATTTTCTTGTTCGTGTTCTATGTAAGGTATCCAGCTGGTCACGGACTGACTTCTTAGTTTTAAAATGTGGGACATTATTTGTAACTGACTATAAGTGTAAAGCACTGCTATTACTATTTGTTAACATTAAGGAAAATATGTGTTTATGTCTTCACATTGATGCATTTGGTAAGTAAATATTACATAACATAATATTATATGCATTAACATTATATAAGACCAAGAATCTTTAATAAATTTGCCTGCTTTGATACTGAAACAAAGAATTGCTATTATGAACAAGCACCTGCATTTTTCGCTGAAAAAACATTTTGCATAATGAATTCTCTAGATTCTGCTATTGTTCAGTGAAGTACACTCCCATGCAGAGAACTGCAGGATGGAGATTTCAATAGAAAACTAAGTTAATTTATGACAACAGTTAAGTAATAAAAGAAAGGCATATGAAAAACATGGTAAAACTGTGTCTGAGCACCCTGTCTTTCAAAGAAATGAGACTACAAGGCAGTATACTGTTCTGTGTTTACTGGGATTCTGGATATGGTGGTAGGCACCAGTGTAAAAAACCTACATTAGTCTTGTCAGTTATGTTAGTCTTACATATGATAGAGTGTGCACACTCACATTCTTACAGATCTAGATACATTACTATGAAAATGAAGCCAAGTTCTGCTCCATGCTTCTGCAAGACATCCTTCCCCAATGAAACCAACACCATACATTTTTAATTGTTCATAGTAGTTACAAGGGGTTATAAACCTTAAACTTTGTACAGACCTTAAATGTCACCAGTATTACTGAATGTAAAGTTAAACCAGCTTTCACAGATGAGAAATGCCTTTAGAATAACGGTAGCAGAATTTATCCTACCAGATGAATTTCTGTTATATGATTGCAAAATGAATCTATTTTTTTAAACGGGTAAAGGGAAGGGACAGTCAGTCTGAGATTTACACCTGATTTGTGTTATAGTAATCTTTGAAATTAAGAAGTGTATTCTTGCATTTCATTAAATTCTGGCTAATGAGATAACTGTCTTCCCAAGGAGGGAGTGATGAATAACTCATGCCATAAAGCATAAATTAATGCTGCAAGGTTAAACACTGGAACTAACTCATGTTTCAACAAAAGCCCCTACCAGCAGTTAAATTAACTGACATAAATACCATAAAATCTGTCTTTATTTTAGTCTCAGATGATGCTTCTTTTTACACCCCTGCTTTCAGTTTGTATAACTCATTTTTGCACATTATTGCATGCATCATTTGCCGTTTAAAGAATCAGCTACAACTGAAAAGAGATTTAAAGAATCAAATACTCAGGGAAAAGAACCTGTAGGTATGAGGAATACCCCTATCATACTCTATTTTGCCAGTAGTCTTTAAAGAAAATACCGCAATAGACAACCACAGTTCAAAGAAACAGTTAATTATGTTGAGAATAGACGAAAGAAATCTACTTTTTCAGCTTTTTGATAGACATTTTGAAAAAAATGCTAAAGAAAACCTGTGGTGATAATAGGTTTGATATATATTCTGGCAAAAATTATATCACATTAATGAGGTGGCTTAAAGGGCTCATGCATTTTGTAGGAGGCATTTCAATGTATTAGTATAATTAGCAGTGATGAGAAAACTGTTTGGAACTGAATTACCTCTCACGAGTTCATTTGAGCTATATGAAATTACACCATGCAAGAAGGAAAATTATGGAGCCATCCAGAGAGAGTTCATGCCTGATTTGATCATAGCCACTAATTGGATGATCATTTTCGTAAAGCTTTTCAAATGGTTGACAGTTTCTGCCTCTCATTTTTTTAATGGACTAGCTCTTTATTTCTTGCACTAAGCAACCAAACATACATTTGTTCAAGATTTTGGTGTTTCTACAGGGACCTACAGGTGTAATTGTCACAATCTGAGCCACCTTTGTCCCCTAATTAGCTGCTTTTTGGGGACCCCTGATGAGAGTTGCTGTTCTTGTTAACAATCTTAGAGAATACCTGATGAGTAAGACTCTCCAAAGTCTGATGCATGTCAGCAGACACCATATGACAGCAATTTAATGAAGTTAAAAACTGACCTGATTCTGATGGCTGGAGTTGCATCTGTGTTGTATAGCTTTTGATTTCTGTTGGTCTATTTTTTTTTAACATGAATTGGGTGTTCTGGTGAAGGATACCAGAAAGGTGAAGGATACAGGAAGGAAAGCTTATTAATGGAAATACTTTATGAGCTCTCTTTCTGTCCTTCCTAATATCCAGTAACACTGAGCAAATTGAAATGATGTTAACCTTCTTCATATATTTTAAATGAGATGCCTAATATATAAAATACTTGATTTGGGAGTTGTTAAGCATTTAACTCAGATTTGTTTTACTGGTTTTTTTACTAATACTTTTAGCAGATTTTCTGGGGTTTGTTGTTGTTGGGTTTTTTTTGTTTTGTTTTGGTTTTTTTTAATTATCCTTTCCCTTTATTTAATGCAAACATTTTGCAGTAAGATTTAGACTTAGTGTCACCCCAAGTGTAATTATTACTGAAAAACAGTACTTTCCACAAATAATTCACCTGGGTTGCAAAGTCAAGAAGGAAAACAGAAAAAGAAGAGTTTTCCAGTTTCTTAAAAGAAAAATGGAACAATAAGCTTAAGAATACTTTACCTCAATGATAAGGTATAATTCGATGTGGATAACCCTTCTGAAGTACACAAGTTCATGTATAGTATTTGTGTGGGCTGTTCTTGGAAATTTTTTTGCAGCCTCTTGTAGGAAGAGAGTCTCTTTCTGACTTCATTTACTAAAAATTTTCATAAGCCTTCTAGCAATCACTTATGGAGGGAACACTAGTACTTATTTAGATGCTATTAGTAGACAAACATAGATTTAAGCAAAAATGTTATCACCATGTAAAGTATTCTATTTTCATATAGCTCTTATGTTTTATCAGAAAGATATACAAAATGTTATTTAATATTTTAAACTTTATTACATTCACTGGATTTTCCTGCAGTGAAGAGATGTCTTCACAAAAAATCTGAATTCTCAAAGAAATCCCTAGAAAAACAGTGGTTCATAAATGTCTCTTAATTGAGTCATGCTTTGAAACATGTTGTTTACAAGAATCTTTAGTAAAAGTCTAGTTAGCAGGTTACAGACTGCAATCATACAAAAGTCTAGAAGAGATTTACCACTGATTCAATACAGGAAGAACATACATGTTCAGAAGTATGTTTGAAGAACATACATACTATGCTAGTACTCTCACAGTAAATAGAACAACAGCTGGTAGCACAAATGCCTTAGTTTATGTTGTTCCTTCCTCTAATCCAGCAGAAAATTGTTCTAGCAATGCACTCCATAATTCCTTGGCCACTTTAATGTTGAATGTCACATGGAAGACAAATGCAGCATGCCCTTTTACATCTCATAATAATTAATATAGGGAATTCACAAAAGTTAGAAATACGGAAAGGTACTATTAGATCATTGAGGTCAAATGCAGTATAGAGCCCTCATTTCCAAATGAAATCATACTCTTAAAGGACACATGTCAATGGTAATAATATTATAAGAATGTTCATTTAAGTAACTTTCTAGAAGGTGTTATCAATGTAACGTAAAATTATTGTCAATGATAGAAGATTATTTTTTTAACTGCAGCCTCACAGTAGGGTTGGCAATTTTTATCCATTATGCAGCAATTAATCAAATAATATTAATATCATGGAGTCTTACAGAAACTTGGCAACATGATACAATTGCTCCAAAAAGCCACTTAGGGATTATTTCCACTTCACAGCCTACCCCCCCATAGACATTCATACTGCTGCTTCACTGCAGTTGGGTTGGGTTAATTTTTCAGATGCAAGAATCATGTGTCTTTTTGGACATGTAACTGATTGGTTTTGCTGAGGAAACTTTCAGCTACCTGAGGGTACTGAACAGCATTGCTTTGCAGATACTCTATGCAAGAAAAAAATCAGCTGAACCAAACAGAATGTTGAAGCTAAGGTTTTCCTAATGGAAGAGGTTTATATGTTAAGCAAAGCAAACAAAAGCTCTATGGCAGATGTTTATTTCATTAAGAAATTAAAGCTGGCAGGTCTTCAGTTTGATCATAGCTGTATTGGTGTAAACTCAGTTTCTGTAAGTTGTATTACTTCAGCTTTTATGGTTGTAATATAAGAATTCTGCAAAGATACTTTTGCTCATCAATCTCATTCTGAATGCCACAAGTACCGTGTACATGTAAGCAGTTTGAGAAAGAGTGGTCATTGTTTTATATTTTGTAACCTGGCTGTTTATTCTTATAGAGAAAACATACCATAATGATAATGAAGATAATAATTAGAACAGCAATGAGAGACAGTGAGGATTACAAAAGCAGCAGGCTCAGACACTCAAACTTCAGAACCTTGTTATTAACCTCCTTTCTAAGAAGTGACTTGATATATCAAAGTGTAAAATGCACGCAGAAATCAAAGCTAGGGAAGGTTTGTTTATTTCTGAAGAACAGTTTAAATTCTTCCCAACATTCACACTGTGAAGGCCGTGTCATTGTATCAGGATGGGCTTAATACAACCTCTGTAGTCTTTTGGGGTGATAAAAAGAAATCAGTAGGCAGACATAGAATCATAGAATCATAGAATCGTCAAGGTTGGAAAAGACCCCTAAGATCATCGAGTCCAACTGTTAACCTATCACTGCCAAGTCGATCTATACCGTGTCCTCAAGCACCACCTCTATCTGTTCTTTAAATACCTCTAGGGATGGAGACTCAACCACTTCCCTGGGCAGCCTGTTCCAATGCTTGACCACCCTTTCGGTGAAGAATTTTTTCCTAATGTCTAACCTAAACCTCCCCTGACGCAGCTTGAGGCCATTTCCTCTCGTCCTATCGCTTGTTACTAGGGAGAAGAGACCAACCCCCACCTCGCTACAACCTCCTTTCAGGTAGTTGTAGAGAGCAATAAGGTCTTCCCTCAGCCTCCTCTTCTCCAGACTAAACAACCCCAGTTCCCTCAGCTGCTCCTCATAAGACTTGTGTTCCAGACCCTTCACCAGCTTCGTTGCCCTTCTCTGGACACACTTCAGCACCTCGATGTCCTTCTTGTAGTGAGAGGCCCAAAACTGAACACAGTACTCGAGGTGCAGCCTCACCAGTGCCGAGTACAGGGGCACTATCACCTCCCTGGTCCTGCTGACCACACCATTCTTGATACAGGCCAGGATGCCATTGGCCCTCTTGGCCACCTGAGCACACTGCTGGCTCATGTTCAGGCGGCTGTCAACCAACACCCCCAGGTCCTTTTCCGCCAGGCAGCTCTCCAGCCACTCCTCCCCCAGCCTGTAGCGTTGCATGAGGTTGTTGTGAACAAAGTGCAGGACTTGACACTTAGCCTTGTTGAACTTCATACAGTTGGCCCCAGCCCAACGATCCAGCCTGTCCAGGTCCCTCTGCAGGGCCTTCCTACCCTCCAGCAGATCAACACTCCCAGCCAACTTGGTGTTGTCTGCAAACTTACTGAGGGTGCACTCGATCCCCTCATCCAGATCATCAATGAAGATGTTGAACAGGACCGGCCCCAGTACTGAGCCCTGTGGAACACCACTCGTGACCGGCTGCCAACTGGATTTGACTCCAACATGGGGCAGAGGCCTCAGATGTAAATGATATAACTATACTTCTAAAATACAGATTCAATGGTGGTAGAACCATGGCCATGAAAGTGGCATATAGCTTGGAAGATTTAGCACTTCATTTCTCTGACATACATCTTGCCCATGCCATTTTCGTCAATGAGAATTAAAGTACTGTAATTCCCTTTAAAGGTTAAAAATCAACACATGCACATTTGTTGGAAGATATATCAAAAAATCAGACACTGGCAATACACTCCCTGTAATCCATTAATATAAGGCATTGGAATGCTCTAATTTGTGTGAAATAGTAAAACTCCTCAAGGATGACACTATAGCCACTGCAAATGTGTAAAGTATACCATCCTTCGTCCAGGATTTGTCCTTTGGTGGACTTCTGGCTAGCACTGAAATCTGCACAGTAATATTTAAGAAAAATTTTTAAATTTATTGCTCAGAATTTGTCGTCCAAAGATTATGAATACAAAGATCTTTTTAATGATATTTAACTTTTAGCAGTTACTTATTCTTCATAACGAGCTTCCCTGTTTCACTATTTTCACCAGAAATGCAACTTGTATCATTGTTATCATCACAACTCTAAGGAATAGAGAAATTAATAGGAGTGAGATGGCAAATGGCCCTCAGAACCAATCCATCAGACTTCAAGTCATTTTATTTATGGGAGATCTTTAAATAAACCAGAGAAAATAGTATCTTGCTCCCTGGGAATATCTTTCTTTTACTGAGAAAATTATTTGCCTTTTTTTTTTTTAATCATCGTATTTAATGGGGGTTGGAGGGTAGAAACAGATTCCTTGAAGTCAGCAGTAACTCAAGGAAATATTCCTGAGAAAGACTTCAAGCAATTCCCTAGGCAGCCTGACCCAGGATATTAGCCCTGAAGGCTTTTGCACAGCCACCAGTTTCACCACTAGTGCAGACAGCTACACTTCCAGATGTTGATGTTGGAAAAAAATCTGTTCCCAAGACTCAGCATCTGCTTCCTGAAATCAGCTAAGTCTTCTGTGAATTGATAAGAATATTCAGCAAAAAAAGGCAAAGAAGAATATTGCTTTTTATAGAATAAAACCCACAACACTGGCATTTATACAGCTTCCTTTCAATGACAACATTCAATTCAATAAAAGAAATGCAAAAGACCTCTCAAATTTGCAAAGAATGTCAGCTTATAGGTATTAAAACATGGGTATACAAATTAGGCTGAGAAAGTCTCAAAGATATAGTTGTATACTTTGCAGGTGCTTTTTACAACTTAAAAAGCTGCATTTGAAAACTCTAAATTACTGAATATATGGGATATTTTGCTAAAGGAATACACTTTCCCTTTTTAAAATTAGGCATTTTAAAGCCACATTGAAGTGAAGAGGTGGGCAAAATTGGTATGTTCATTTTCCAGTCAGGAAATTTATTGGATAGATATTACCTGTTCCCAGCCACTGGTCAATTTTATAAAAAAGGTACTTGACTGTTTCTCTAAATAACCAGCAAGTGTATTCTTCAAGTGTATTCAAGTGTATTTTTACATATATAAAATGGCCTATCACTACTTTTTCCAAAGATTCTGCTACTGGAGACATTATATTATCAAGTCTAATATCTTCCTCACTGAAAGGTGCATTACATTTAGCATACTAATCAGAGGGAAAAAAAATTGTGCACTGCATTATTTTTAGCCCAGCCAGTGAAATCTCAAAAATTTGTGAAATCTAATTCTCACAGCATACAAAGTCAAAAGTGATAAAAGGCAACATTCATCCCCATTAATAGCTCCAGTGACTTCAATGGAATTACAGCAAGAACAAATTTGGCCCGGTCTCCTCGGCACGACAGACTGTTCACATGTGCTGCAGAACTCCTTCTGGGTTTGTGCCACAGCTCTTTTTTTCTTTTTTTTTATGTAGACAAAAACTTAAAATGAGGAAATAAGAAGGGAGGGATCTACTCATGTGATCAGGTATCTTTTTTACACATTAATTAGAATTTTCTTCTAGGAAAACAGGAGGAAACAGTCACTATGTTTAATTGCTTACAAAATACCAAATTCTGGCAGTTTGAGTGTTAGAACTCATGGTACCTATGAACATGTTTGCAGAAGATTAATCCACAGAAAGAAACAACAGCCATGGTCGTCTTAATACAGATGTTATATTATCCTGCTCATAATATTCCAGAGCCACTTCTGAAAAAAAATCTCAAAATTCCTTCTATAAAACAGAAAGAGGATTTTGCCTTTTCATCTCATGCAGTTTGTTTGCCCCATGTATAAAGCCTTTGCTCAGAGCCATGTTAGATATTCTACAACTGTTATTGATCTATGGGTTAAACTTCTTTATTTATCCCATCTCAATATTATTTTGCTAACAAAAATGACAAACTGTTGATCAATGACCACATAAAATTGACCATGACCCCAAGTGTTTGGCTTTCCAAACCTTTGTTAGCTCTCAATGTTGATCTAATATTGAGTAATGCCAGGATCTTTTCAAGAGGAAAAAAAAATTGTAAAAATTGCACACTTCTAAACCTGAACTATATTTTCTTTAGACATTATTCTACTATTATTATACTATTATGGAGAAGTAGCCATGCTTGCATAAGCCCACATTCAAAGATTCCTGAAATCAATTGTATTTCTATCGATTTTCATGAGCCTTAGAAAAAAACCTTAAGTAGTCAAACCTTTATCGTACAGTTTTTAGTAGAAGTTAGTTTCATATGCTAACTGATACAAGGTTTATTCAAGCAAAAAAGAGTCTTTTTGCCAACATGTATTAGCTACGGTCAAGAATCAACTCTTTCCTACTCCAACTACATATTAAAAACCCTACTCAATTTAAAGCCACAGGGAAAGTAATTAAATGTAACACACACTGCAGCTTCTCTACAAAGATATAAACTATGCTCTGTGAATTAGTATCCTTGCAGATGTATAATTTGACTGTGCATCAGTTCATACTTAAGCTGATGTTTATGTGTGTGTCTCACTTTGTCCTTTGCTCACCATGTATAATGACATCGGCATTATGGGATGTTTGTTTTAAAATGTGAATATATAGTGAGATATTGTCGAGTCTCCATTTTAAGTACATTTATTTATAATCTTTAATATATTAATTATATAGTGCTATATTACAACATTTTAATGGGTTGGGCTCTTGGCTAATAACATGTATTCTCAGAGAAACTTCTGGTAAGATGCATCTCTGAAAGCTCCAAAATAAAAAGGTCTAGTGCCAATGTAATAGAAAATAACTGCATTCCATTGCCAAGCTTGTTTTAGATCTCTTCTTCCTTTTGATAGAACATTGTTGGGCACAATATCAACAAAATGATCTGATTGTGCATGAAAATCAGGTTGCATTTAATCTTTAGACAACGTTGCCCTCATTGCTCTGTCAATTCAAAGGCTCATCATGGTATCACTGAAGAAAACACATAGTGGCATTTCCATTAAGGATCATGAATGTTGGGTCTGACAGCGCATTGTTACATGCAGTCTGTGATATAGTTGCCCTGTTTGTAACTTCTCTGTGCTTCTCTGCGCTTCTCTGCTTTAGCACTGTAGGGTGGCAATATTTTTGCTATCTTCTATTAAAAAATATTTTACAACGTCTGTGTTGCTTAAAAAAATGTATAAAAAACAATACTGGGAATTATTTAAACAATTTTAAGTTTTGGGGAAAAAAAAGTGTTCTCAATTTGTGCTTACACTGAAGTGATATTGTGATTCAAAGTCTCTGACATTGGACTAGATGAAGTGGCGTCTTGTTTACCTTCCCAGATTCATCTCCAAAACACCATAGCCAATGGACATTTTTAAGCCTTGCCACAGCTTCCACTTCAGACATTTGACCACCTAGCACTTTCTAGCAGAGGAACTTCCACTCAACATTACTTCCATTATATGACAAAGAAGATTTACAAAACTAAGCATTATCCATTTTCAGTCATGTAGGCAAATATGTGCCTTCTTAATTTTGTTTCGTTTTTCTCCAGGAGTATATCTATGAGTGACCTTTGGCTCTTGGCTGATGTGATGTGTACTTGTTTCACTTGATTTGTTCCATGAGACTTTTGAATGCCTGCCTAGCTGAACAATTTTTGTACCTTTGCAAGTTTTAGGCAGTATCTAAACCAGTCTTTCAATATTTGCACTGAAAAACAGGAACTTCCTGATATCTCCTCCAACATAAGCATCCCTGTTTTAGCCTTCCCTTGGCTCATTACCAGGGCCTTTTATGTCTCCTTTCACTGTAAAGGAAAGCAGGAGATCTCCTTCATGGTCCAGCAATGCATCCTGAGAAAACTATTTCTTCACAAGCCATTTGCAAAATCACCTTCTGCGCTTTTCTTCTGCTGTCTTTTCTGTCCTGTTGCTCTCAAAAGCTGCTCTTTAGAGAACATCCTTGTAAGTTGGAGGATTTTCCATTCATTCTCTAAACAGATTCTCAGCAATTAGTTCCATGAAATAACCATACACATACATATGTACATACATAAAAACAATTCTAAATCTTTAAAACTTATTACTTTATTTACTAATGCTATTCAATATTTTTTACTCTTTTGTAATGAAATGAGGACCTTTAATCAAATAAGAAGTGTGCTTATGAATGGAGTTTCAGTGTCATGGCAAAGACTTCCCTCTTTCTTTTCCACAGCAATAGTAGCAGGACTTTTATTCAGTCTCTTCACTTGGAAAAGACACCATTACCTAATGAGAGGGCACCGACAAGAATTCCACATTCCTACTGCTAACTGAAATCTGCCAAGACTGGCTTGCTTCTTCGCTATATTTTCTCTGCCAGAATTTTCCTGATTCTTTTTCCAATTCTTCATGAATCTATGGTGAGAACAAATGCAGAAAAAGCAGCATAAGGAAGACGCTTCAGCCTTGCTAAGATTTGGCTTAATTATCATGAGTTTTCCTTTTTTTCATTCACCCTCCTGCTCCTTCTCCCCAAAAGTACAAGTTTTGGGTTTTGAATATCTCTCTATCTTTGAAAATATTTCAGATCAGTTTCAAGCTCCTCATAACAGTCATAAGAATTAGAAACTTTCTTTTGTTTCTTGAACTGAAAATTGACTTCTTCAGGCCACCCCTTCAAGCTTAAGTGATGCTCTCCACACTGGAGCTCAGTTGCAGTAACTGTAGAGACTATAGTTTTAGCAGAACTTTGATGTTTTACCATGCTAATATTTAACATCTGCATCTTAGTAGTGCTGAAAATACAGGGCCTACCTATAGATTGGGACCAAGTGAAGGGCTGCTGTGAAAGACATACCATGTTTTTAGACTCAAGAAATTTCGTATAACACTAACCCTCTGTAATATTACCTACATAGAAAGGTACAAGAATAAAATTAAGTCACAGACATTTTTAAAAAGCTAACATGTTCCCAATATTCAAGGTCTGTTAATTTTTCATTTCAGAGAAAGTATTTTTAATCATTAGAAATACAAGCGAAAGTCATGGGAGTAGAACAGAAGCAGAGTCCCCAGAGACATCTAAATGACAGGGAGATAAAGTATTACTTGTACTGAATATTCTCAGTTCGCTTGGAAGACAAGGGCCACATACTCAACCTATGTAAATAAGCGTAATTCAAATGAAGTCAATGGTGCTACCACCATTTATACCAGCTACAGCTGTAGCTCAAGATACATTCCCCAAATTGTTTATCATATACAGATAAAACCTCCTAATGTGCATTTGTAACAGGAGGTAAAAATCAATAGACACTGTGACACTAACTACACACAAACACTGATAATGCAATATATTTCTTTTTTCTGCCTGGAAGCACTTAAGAGAAAAAGGAAAGCACTTAAGAATATTAATCATTTGTGGACCATTTCATTACACTGCAAATGTTACGGTGAAGTGACGTGTGAGTAGCTTGAAACTATTGCATATTATACAATGATTTACCATAACTATGCTCATATTCTATTTCATTACTCTCTGCTTTCATAAGCATACATTTTTAAAGGTTTACAGTGTTTGATTAGTATTTAAAAGAAAAATCAAAACAAAGCATATGTCTCATTGTATTTGCATGTCAACAGTACTATCACAGCAGAAAGATTTGTGCCCAGTGTTTACTGGATGGTGTCACATGCTACTTTAACTTACAACATCATGTGCATTTAGCTGCCAGAATCAGTCCTTTTTATCTAGGTGCCATTGCCACAGAAGTATAACAGCAGGAGCTTCAGCTATGTCTCAGGCTAACATATTCCAATAAACAGAAATACTCCAGTAGCATGGGTGTCATTCTTATCTGAAATTTAGGCTGCATCTCCATGAGGAATATTTAATGCCATTGATATTGTGGTTTCAGCTATACTATTGATAGCAATGGTGAGAACACCTAATCTTTCAAACACAAAACCACATTTCAAGCAATTGTTACTATTAAGGCTCATTTTTTATTCTGGAAGAAGCAAAGCAGAAATCTAGGCATTCACATCAAGCAATGGTTGCATAAAGTATCTGATACTTTCATGAGTACCTTCACAGTCATTCTGTGCCTGCCTTGTGTTTAGTTGTCTGTCATGTCCAAGCAGTTTCGTCAGAGCCACTGCTTTGTCTTGGCTGCTGGACCTCAGCAAATGCCACACAAATTTCACTCCAAGAAGATTTCTAAGTAGAATAAGAAAGGTAAAACTGTAACATGGCATCCCTATTTGTAATTGAAGTAATAAGTTAGCCTGTACTTGCTATACTAGAAAACAAAGACAATATTTTCCCTAGAGAGAAGGCTAACTTTAGAAAATTGTGACTCATGCACTTATTTACATTTCTACAAATCCAGTTCATCAGGTATCTTTATCTTCTGCACTGCTCTCCAACTTACCCCTGTCAAATGCCAGTTCTGTGGCCACACTGTTAGACAGACATGCATTGGTGAGGAAATGACTCCGCACACTGAACAGTATTTAACAGAGAACTGGAAATATTCTCTCTTTTTCTTGTGCGCTCTTGGATTTCAATTCAGTAATTAAGGAACAGTAGTTGGAAAGATGTATGGGAGTAGACCATTCAGAGGTTTTACCAGGAAACCAAAGAGGTTGCACACATTAACACAATTACCAAATATCCCTGTTTGTTCTTTTGCACACTTGGAGTCAGTATCAATAGATCTACATTGTCTGCTGGTTCAAACCTGCCTCAATGTGTCAGGCATGATATGAAATGTAAGAAGGACTCAATATTACTTTTTTTTTTTTAAATAATTGTGTTGAAAAGAATACTGTGCATACAGGAATGCAAGAATCATACAGCTGAGAAATGCCCCGTGCAAGAGAACTGGGCAAGAAGGAAAGCAGTGCTGTAGCAGAATGTTAAAGAAGTGGGAAGTGGTGGTTTGTGTTCTTTCTTTTCTTCAGCCCTTCAGTTTCAGCACCTGGAAATCTTTAAAGGTGAGTGATGAAGTACTGCTACTGAGTTTTTGGTATCAAAGCTGAGTGAAAAAGTAGATTTTCTGAATTGTTTCCCCACCTAAGCTGATACTTAGAAAGCAGCTGATTTAGAATACAAGTCTCTTAAGAACTCAAGTCTCTTGATGTGTTTCACCTTTGGTATTTAAAATAAACATTCCTCATGTATATGTGGCATTCCACCACTGCTACTAGCAGAGGGATAAAAATCAGTGGCAGAAATGTAATGATCTGAAATGAAAAAAACCTACTGTAGAAAGTGTACGATTTTGTACAATGTCGTATATTTAAATATAAAATAATTGGCATTTCAGTTCAATTACACAGCTTTTCAGTCTAAGAGAGCACAACATCCACAGGAACAAAGGAAAACACTTATTTTCTCTATCTGAAGGTCAAGTTAAAAACCCTGACTGCCATTATTTTGATTTTAAACACCTCCTTGCTCACCAAAAAACCTCTCAAGCAAACAACAATTATTGTACATTTGTGAAGTTTTTATTGCTCAAAACCTTATTTACATTTCATTATGGTGAACATGAGCAACTCCTGGAATGAGAGCTCTCTGATATTCCATTAGATTGTAATTCAGTTCATAGATATTTTTTAAAGAGTAGTGAGATAGTTTCAACATCTGTTATTTTGCCCAATCCATTGAAGACTCTGTTGAATGAATGGGGTGCATGACAACAGAAAGCCAAGGTGACAAGCTTAGATTAAATTAATACACCAACAATAGTATAATTAGTCAAGTACTAACAGCAAACCACACTTGTATTGAAACCTAGAAATAGCTGAAAGTAAAAGGAAATCCCATAACAATACATTGGTTTGATAATAGCAAAGAATGATTTAATGAAAGAATAAACATTCAACATGCATTCACATTTCATGTGAAGTGCTCTTGGCTGTTAAGAGTCAAGAGCTCTTCACATGAAAGTAACATGTTTCTAACTCTTTCAGAGATGATCAGCTGAAGGAGCCTTATTAATAGCTATACAGGGCTGTTGCATTGTCCTTCTGAGTCATCTATCCACTTGAATTATTCTCAATTGACATATAAGTCTGCATTTCCCTGCTGCTGCATTAACCAGCCTGAACACAATGGCTCAGATGCTCAGCTGGTGAGAAGCAGAAGCCAGTTTACACCAGTTAAAGAACTGGCCCATAACATTCAAAAGCTTTTATTTAGTAAGTTTAGAGTTATTTAAATACAATTCACTCTTCCGGTATAAATTTTAATGCTATGTACTCTTCCCTCTCCATGCTGAAAACACTTTCATACGAGCGCGGAATAAATGCCACAGAAGGACTGCATGAAGTAATAAACATGATACATTTTACCTGTAACAGAAGGTACCCCATAGAGAATTTTGTCAGAAATGCATCAACAGTGAGATGACAAGAAACAGCTTCCCAGAAACTGATCATAAAAGGGGCAACCAGTTAGCAGCCCTTTGCAGCCCTCCACTGTTTATATTCCCCAAGACAACTTCTCACAGGTTAGTGTGCCATCTTAACAGAATAGCAGTAGCTGGAGCCACTATATCATATGAAGGTGACGGGTACATTTATGCCCATTAATTCTGATTTTTGATGCTTTCTTATCAGCACTGGTTTTCAATACTTTTTTCTCTTATGGTTAAAGTATCGTGCATCAAGGGACAGATTTTCATCTATTAGACTTCAACTTTTAACACTAACCTCAACCAAGCAACACCAGTTTACTCTCCTCGTAAGGGATACCAGACATGCAGTATAGGTGAACCTTACAAATAACCTAGATATGAAGTAGCTAGCACTTTCAGTTTCAAAAAATTCTGGGGAATCTCTTTCTTTGCAGCTGGCTTATGATATCTGACAGGGATAAACTCCTCAGGCTGTAGAAGTGCCACCCCTACGTCCCGCTTAATTTCATTTCATTTTAGCTGACATATAAAATGGTAAAAAGGAAAAAAAAATCACCATTTTCCTTTCCTTACTTGCATTAATAAAGAAAATTCTGACAGTCAACCAAAGTCACTGAAAATCCTCAAGAAGTTTTCCCAGGCAGTGGAAGGACATTGCTGGGAATTCCTAAGAGCAGGCAGAAAAGCTGAATAAGAGGCAAAAGGAAGGTCTTCTCCTGATAATATCTGCACATCCAGCACGTGGCTTCAGCACCCTAAGCCCAGAGGCAATATGCACACACAAGCATCCACAGCTCTTGGGTGTAAGGGGCAGAAGAGAGAACAGGAAGCTACACTGCAGTTGTAAACTCCAAGATCAATAGCTGTCCATGCCTTCATTTCTTGCCTGAACAGTTCCTAAAGTGTTTGAGCTTTCAGTGAAAACAAACAAACCAAACAAATAGAGACTTCTGAGACAAAATTTGGTTTTCAGGTTTCTGCTTTTCATCCTCTGGATTTTAATGTGTTTGTGTTTTAAGAGGAAAACATGTATTTAGGAAAAATAGACAAAAATCTCTTTCATAAGGTTAGCAGAACATTTTAACAGTACTAATCACAAACTTTAAAACTCCAGTCACATACTGCTTCTTCCACTAGGTCCTTGTCTTATTCATGTCATAAAAGGGCCAAGTCAGTAAATCTAGCATTTCTCTATACAGAAACACTTCATTTTCTTACATAAATAATATTACCTCCGCATGTAATACTCAGGTGAATGCATTGTTTTGAATGTCAACAAATTCTGATGCCTACAACAGAGTCCCTTCCATTCTTTTTCCTAGGTTTTATGGGTCCTGTCTACACCACAGATCCATGAGAAAAATTTCCCATCACTGCAAAGATTCCCACAACGTTATTAATTGCATCTTTACTGTAGCCTAGGTTCTGATAGTTTTTGACACTTTAACCATGGTATAGCTCAGAGCAACGTTGCTATTAACAGCCAGGAAATACTGGATTTGTAACTGCCGTAGTGTTTTTACTCTTGCTGCTGCTGGTGGTGGAACAGTAGTGAGAATTTTTTTGACAGAAAGCTATAATAGGCATACACCTAACAAGAGCTGGTTCAATGCCTTTATCGAGTCTTAACCCTTGCTGTGTGGCAGTTGTTTCTAAAACAAGGTTATACATGCGATCATTACAGTGTTTGCTTGAAATATCAGGTGTCCAGACCAGGTTTAGACCGTTGTTCTGGTTCTGATCATGAAGACTTCCAAGTGCTTCAGGAGAGGTATAAGAAATCCTGTGGTAGAACATGATAAAAGAATTTGCCATCATGGAAAATTGTCCCTAATTCCAGTGAAAGTGGTGTATGCTCTGAGATATGCAGATCTAGTTATTTCTCCAAAAGGTTTTCAATTTTATTTTCTCATTTTCCACCCTTCTAAACCCTCTTTTTCGATATTTTCAAATTGCAACATTTCAAAGAACTATTTCTAGATAGTAAATAAATCTAAATAAATTTTTAACCAACATAAATCTCAAACACTTTGGGAAGTAACCAGTGATTTTACTACAACATCAGATCTTTGGAAGAAGTGCACAGAAGACATTCAGTTCTATCCGATTTTTACATATATGTTGTTACTATATTTATAGTGTTTATATTTAAATATTTATTTTATATCTTTATAAATTTTTAAATTACTTTTGAAAATCCACAAACATCTTCAGGAATTGACTAAAAAAAAAATCCACAAGAGAAGGACTGAATATCCCAACAGTTCCTTATTGCTAACGTAAAGCGATAATCGACAATCACGGAGAGGACATAAAATGAAACAAAGTTAAGATAAAAGTTATTTTACAATAATTGTGTCCATTTTACCTCAGAATGTAAAAAGCTATTTTTCTGTAAGAGTTTTCTGGCCGTAACTGAAATGTATATATTTTGTAGGTTTACTTTACTTTCAGGGTGATATTGCTTTTACAATTGCAGGTGCATGAAGATGAAAATATGGCCCAAATCGCATGTGAATTCTTGAGATTAGCGCATCATTTCACGGACTGTTGAACTTGTCTTTCATATATATATGTTTTATAGCAAAGACACAAAGCACCTCCATGTTATATTCTAAATATTCAAAGTGTTTGCACGGATGGTGATCTTTCCAGCTTCTATTAAATACAGTCACAGAGTCACAAAGCCGAAAGTGTAAAATGGATCTGAGCTTTCATTACTGTTTTCTGTCAGAGGCTGTTGGTGCCAGACATTCTGCAGTACCACACTTGCTTCCATGGGAATAGTTTTCCATACGAGGAAGTTATACGTCCTCTACAAACACCTCCAGGGAATTTTCTTATTTTGCAGATAAGAATTAGGTACCAAACTCCCCTTTATTTCATTGATCAGACTTACTAAAAAAATTAGGTGAATCTTAGAAAAATCTTCAGGCCCTAATCTGATAACCTGTTATGCATGACTGAATTCAGTAGTAGGCAAAGGAGGAAAAGAACGGTGCTTTTTACCTAATCTTAACAAACATAGCAAAATGCTGTTGAAGAGAAAATACTCTGTAGTCTTTGAATGTTTCTACTGGCCCCAGAAAAGACTAATCTATACCAGTGGATTTATGTTAGTATAACAACAGGAGGTGGGAAATATTTCTTTTTTTATTCCTTAGAAAAAAGAACAGCTTTGTTTCTCTTAAATATACATTTCACTGTACACTAGCCAGAGGACTAATTTTGAAGGCCATGGAAAAGAGGTGCAGAACATCTGCATGGGAACTTGGTCTCTCTCTTTTTTTTTTCTTTTTCCCTAATTTGCATTATGTGCAATGGAAATACAGTACAGTGGAAGGCTTCCTTCTGGGAAAACGAGCAAAGAGTCTGTAAGTTTGTATATCCAAAGGCTATTTTAAGAAGGTTGTAGTGAATGGGCGCATTCTAAGACCATCTGAGAATAACCCCAACATGAATTAAACATGAGAAGTAGTTGTTTAAAGTTTTGCTGGTATTGCAACAGAATGTGAATGATTGCTGACTAAAGTATAAAAGGACAGCAGATTATTAAACACAAGCGGGCTGGCTAGACCCCAGAAAAAAATACTAAACCTTATGAACAACAACAATACAGGCAGATGGTAGTGGCTGCAAAGCACTTTCTAATCAGTGATACGACTTTTATAATACTGCCCTGTATATTTAATGCAACTCAGAACTTACAATGCTTTGGCTCTGTCATGTTTCCCTATCTTTATCATTTGGGTCCCTATCTTTTACTATGCTATATGTAAAAGTAGCTGGTCATAATTTTTCCTGTCTTTAATAGAAAAACAAAGATTAGGTTTAAAACAAGACTGCAAGCTACAACATTAGAAACCAAATTATGTCTCAAATCTTGAAAAACATAAACAGGTAAGAATATGACTATCACAGTATTTCAAAGTGGTCTTGCACTTCTCTGCAATCAGATCTTTCAAAATACTAAGAAACTCTCTGTACATTTTTGTTATATCTAAGAATAGGGAGACATTCAGAGATGGAGGTGGAGCAGAGGTACCCTTATGCATGCTTGAATAACTTCAGTGATACAAGGAGTTGCAACAACTCACTGCAAAAGGAACTGTGTCCCTATATGGGCAAATAAAAGGAATAAAAACATGTTTGCTTCAGCTGCTATTTAAATAAAATAAGTCTAAAGGTATTAAAAAAGGTGGAAGCTGAAAAATATTTGCATGTCTGTTCCATATCTAGGAAAAAAAAGTTATTATACATGCACTATCTTTCTGAAATGTATTATAAAGTTATCATAAACACCCAACTAGCCAACACTCTAACCAGTATATTACTTGTTCTTAATTTCTTGATGCATCTAGAGAGAGCTTATTCTAATTTTTATAACAGAATTCTAACATTAAAATTTGCATATGTAAATCCTCCCCCAAACTGTGTCAAAACATGTTGACTCCTAAGAGGTCTTCTGCTTCATAAGAACACCATGAGAAGTATCCTACCTTTCTCCAGACCCAAAGTATGGGGGCTGAATACGAAATACAGCACTGGTGGCAAGCAACAAGGGTAGAATGGGGACTACGTGGAGACCTGGCTCTGGTTCCTTCCCCATGCTGTGGTAGGAGAGAGGGGACTAACCAGAATATGTGACACAAAGAGCAGTAAGGAGGACAAGGTCCCTTGAATTTCTTCACATTAATGTGGATCTTTCTTGTGTTGCAGCTGGACCGGCCAGGAGGGAGCAGCGGTTAAGCCCAGTTCTTCTTTCTGCTTGCAAATGTCAGTGGCAAAGAAGAATAAGCCCACAGGAAACTGGTAAAAAGAAGCATGCTATACTCAGAAGAAAAAAAAAATTCAGGAAATCATTCTCCTCTTGTACCACCCCAGTCTTTCTGAATTTTAATGATGAGGCTCTGCTCTTCTTTAATGCTTTTTTCCAGGGCAGCACAACTATTTGCCTTGCTATATCCTCACAGTAAACATAAACTGAATACAGTTAACTGTTTACTACAGTAAGCCATGTCAAAATAATGACAGCATTGAATTTATAGCTCATTCTTATAGAGCATCTGAGATTTATACGTAAGGCTTAGATGAATTCAAGTTCTCTATAAACAGTCAAAAAGATTTTGTTATGTGTAATGTGCCATATAGTATGAATCACAGATTAAATTACAGATGCACATGGCATACAGTTTAGACTAGTCACCACAACAATAAGTCTATGCTCACTTTTTACGATCAATCAAAATGAATCACCAATCTACTAAATTTCAACTTCTAGCATGTAGTAAGATTGTAATTAAACTAAACTAATTAACATTTTATCCTCATCGTAAGAATGCGTTTAGTCTGTTTATGTGAGATTATATATATATATGTATATCTCTCTCTTCTATAGAACATCTGCAGAATCTCCTTTAAAATGTAATCTTTGTTTAAGAATATTTTCAGTAATAAATATAAAATTGTTTTATAAGACATTATTTGCCACTTAAAGAAAAAAAATCTTTTGAGGAACAAAGAAAAAATATACTCTCAGCTAACTCCAGCCTTTTGGTCCAAGACTGATAATTGTTTGCAAACCATATATTTGATATCTAAATCATGTTCAGTGGCTTTCATTCATGATTGTAGATTGATACAGTCCTCTCTGAAAAATATATTTATCTTTTGCAACACTCATCAAACACTAAATACCTAACTAGGTTGCAAGAAGAATCTTTAATTCCATCATTTTGCTCTGGTAATTGCTTTTGCTTCCTTATGTTTAACTAGAGTAAATGAACTATAATTTTAAATTTCTCTTGACACTTGCTATCTGACATTGTATAAAACATGAACAAGGTTGTGAATGCTGAAAAAGGTAACTGTAACAAGAAGAGATTAAACTACAAGAGTATATTTTAAAAGGCTGATGCAAATTCAGAAAATGGTTAGAATTTTATCCCTAAATCAGTTTCCCAGTACTGAGGTGCCATGTATTGTATCTGGATATTTGAGTAGGAACAAAAAAGTTATTTTCAAATAAAGTGGAAACTTCGGCATGACTAGAAAAAAATGTGTTTCCTCCCTCTCGTGCTGTTAGCAGAGTCCCACACTGGGAAGAAGCAAAAATTCTTCTTCAAAACAAGGGGCAAGAGACTCTTGTCTCTCAGAAGACTGTTCCTTTTTAAAATGGCCATTGCTGATATAACATACACCCTAAGAAGTTAAGCATTCTCTTCTGACTGCTTTTTTTTAGCCTTTAATTTCAGGTTTATGTACTAGTCTCCTGAAATGCATGAAGTGTTGAGGGTCTGAGATGGGAAAGCCTTTGTTTGCATACTCAAAAGCAGCTGTACACATATGTTTTGAACACTATCACCTGCATATATAGTTGCTAGAATTTACATTGCGGACCTCATTAGGCCAGGTGTTCTCACACATAAAGGGAACCTCTGCAACGGTTATTCTGAAATCAAGAAGATGAAGGTTTACCTGTGAGAGTTTTAAATACTGGCAACAGTCACAGCACTGTGTAGGGTACTAAAGAATTATCTTCACAGGATCTCAACAATAGCAAAAAAAAAAAATTGATTCATTTTTGTCAATATTACTTTTGTCCTAAATAACCTATGCTTTTAAACAGGTCTTTTTTGCGGGGGGCAGGGGGAGAAGGGAAAGGGTTCATTAGCACTGTGAAAATGAATGGAAGAATAAATAATTAAAATAAATCCTACCTACTCTTTCCACTAGCTTCTGTAAACAATCTTTTTAACAAGTTTAAATGCATTCTGCTTCCAACGGGGATGAATATTTACTGCTTGATTTTAAAACACAGTGCCTAGGGATTATATTCTCTTCTAAGATACAAATGCGTAGCTCCCACCCTCTACAGCAGAGCTGGCATACAGAGGGCAGAATACACCCTAGAGGATCACAAGGATCATTCTCTGTCTTTACTGGAGGCTTTCAACAAGGAATAAAATACCTAAAATCAGTCTTAGCTGCATAGGTGAAAAAGATAACATCTGGATATTTACAAAGCCTCAAAGGAAGTGACCTAATTTGACCAACAGTAGTGTAATTATGTTCCATACATACTTTGAGAAGACAGCAGGCATTTTCTGAAACTAAGTTATGGACTACTATTACTAATTAATATTGTCCTTCAGGCAATAGAGTTCCTACATTGTAATTTTTTCTAGGTAAATATTCATTATTAATGTTTGGAACTGCTTAGTCCATACTGAAAAGACGTTTTTAAATAAACAAATGGTATCTACATTATATTTTTACTGAGACCTTCAAAGTCAATATCTCTTTTTGTGTTGCATGCACAGAACAACTGTGAGGCATGATTTTGATGTTAAATAATGTATGTTATTCATAAACTGAAGTATTCATATGATAATTAAGGTTCTATGCATGCTGCACAAGCGGAAGAGCAGAATCTTACAAGTGTGCAAAGTGTATGTGTTTATATGAATGAATGAGGGTGGAGATAGAAAGAAGGTAAGAAGTGATCTGCTGGAAATGTGAAGGAAGCCAAGGGATTTTTTAAAAAAATTAAACAAATATTCAGCGTGTTGTTTCAGGGTGAATACAGGAAGAACTATATCTCTGAAGAGGAGTCCTACAGGGATAAAGGCACTGGGAAACTAAACGTTGCAGCATCTAGTGATCAGTTCACTGGGTATTTTGAAAGCACAGATTAGATCAATTCTTAGCAGATCAATGTGAAGGCCCACTTAGTTTATGGATGTAAACTAACCTATGTAAAATGTAGACATTTAGCTGCTCAGGCCATATTACGAGTGGATTTTCCAGCACATAATTTGTCACACAGAAATCCTGGGGGATTCTTCATTGGCTTAGGTATCCAAGCACTACAAAAGTTTAGCTCTCAAGTTCCTCAGTTACTGACCAGATCATGTTCCTTTATGAAAAACTCAGAACCACTATCTGTTCCTTAAAGCGTCCCTCTTTTCATAGTACCAAAACTCATATTCTCAAACCCAGAGAAACATTTGTCCAGATCAAAGCTTCATCCTATAGTGGCTAGCTCCCAGTCTTTGATCTCCCGAGCCATTGCTTACCCTTTTGAACATTAGAGCAGTCAGGAAGCATAACACCACTCTTCCCTTCAGACACTGTACTGGAAAAAGCAGAGGACTCCTATGCTTCTGCCTTCCTATTTTCCCCTAATCGTCAGTGTGTTTTCCTACACCGTTCTTTACCCCAGCATCCCAGGGAGCACATCCCTTGAGTTCACCTAACAGAGGCAGCCAACAGACAGCAGTTTGTGCAGCAATTTCCCGGCTCCGTCTCTAGATCTTGTAGATCTTCTGGGAACACCTTCAGGGATCAATGAGTAACTCCTGTGAATCCTTTGAAGAAACTAAGGGTGCCTCCTGCTGCCAGGAAAGGGTAGCTCCATGGGGGCTGTCACTTCAAGGAAGCTCTAGCAGCTTCTAGCTGTCAGCTGTTCTTGATGAAAGGATATTTGAGCTTTTGTTCACTATGAGGCATGGTCCTCAGCACTTGCTGGGTGCTGGCACATGGGAGGCCTCAACTCAGAGCTCCAGAAGGATGCAGGTCTCCAGGTCTGGGGAGGCCTGGGGCCTCCTGCAGAGGCTGGGGAAGGAAGAGACAGTGTCCTTGCCTGCAGGAGGTGTGTATTGGTGGTGGGTTTGTTGCCAAGTAAAGCAGCTGTGGGAGGAGGTCAGCAGACTGTATGTACACTGTCAGAGATAAGGAAAAAATGATTGGTCAGATTTTCTCTGAGAGCCTGCAGGTACAAGATCTTCAACCCCCAACCTGTACTGGGGGAAGGACAGGCAAGATATGTCTTTACTAGGTGATGGCAAATGCTGGACTTTTGTGACCTGGCACCAAGAGCAAAGCTTCTGCTCCATCTCTAACTACAGAATAGGTTTCATGCTCAGGTAGCAGACAAGGGGCTGGGAGCAATGTCCAACAAAGCATCTGAGCCTGAAGAGTCTGAGCCACACAAGAGCACTAAGAGAAAGCCACTAAGTGATGGAATTAGAAGAGTCCCTGCTGCAGAGGATAAAGGCCCTGTCTGCCTACCTGACCTGCTGTCTAGGGAGGCTTGCTGCTTGCGAAGGGCTCAGATCTGGGATGTTATAGAGGCTGCTGAAGCTTGTCCGACCCTTGGGCTATTACCTCTGCTGCTTTTCCACATGGACACCAATGGTATTCCAGGGTGACCCTGAGCATATCAAGTGTGGCTACATGGATCTGTGACCATGTGTCACAACCATTGGAGCCCAGGCAGTTTGTCCTTGATCCTGCTGGAAGGGGTGAAGAGCTTCAGGAGACGTGAGCACACCATGTAAACTCAACAACAGGTTGCTCAGGTCTTGTTGACAGCAGGGATTTGGCTTTTACATCTGTTAGGACCCTCTTTGAGGACTGAGAACTGCTAGGCAGAGATGGGACCACCTGCCCAAGTGGGGCAAAAGCATCTTTGCCAGCAGGCTGGCCAACCACCAATCAGGTGAAGGAGGCCTCCATGGATGAACCAGGAGCTCCTGATAAAACTGGAATGCAGAAAGATACCATATCAGTGGTGGAACTATGGACAGAAGAAATATAGAGACCCTGAGCATGCAGGGATAGTGTTATGAAAGTGAAAGCCCACTTGGAGTTGAAACTATGAGGGATGTGAACGGCAGCAAGAAAGGCTTCTTCAGGTTCAACAGCAGCAAAAGGAAAACTGGGGAAAAAGACGGGCTTGCTGGTGATTGGGACAGGGGGACCTGACAACAGGGGACCTGACAACAAAGGACATGGAAAAGGCAGAGGTACTCATTGCTTTCTCTGCTTCTCTCTTTACTGGGAATCCCAAGTCATGGAATTCTGGCTAAATGAGGACTTCTTTGTAAAGGAGGATCAGGTTGGGGTACACTTCAACAAGCTGGATGTACACAAGTCTGTGGATCCTGATGGGATGCACCCAAGAGTGCTAAGGGAGCTCACTGATGTAATTGCAAGGCCACTCTTGATTCTCTTTAAAAGGTCATGGCAATTGGTGGAGGCTCCTGAGGGCTGGAAGGGAGCAAATGTCACTACTATCTTCAAGAAAAGTAAGAAGGAGGATCTGGGGAACTACAAGCCGATCAGCCTTGCCTCAGTCCATGGGAAGGACACGGAGCAAATCACATGGAAGCTGTTGCCACACATATTAAGGAAAGGAAGATGACTGGGGGTAGTCCGCATGGATTTATGAAGGGGAACTGATGCTTGACCACCCTAATAGCCTTATACAAAAAGATGACTTGCTCAACAAATGAGCAGAGTGGTGGATGTTGTTTATCTCAGCTCTAGTGCAGCTTTTGACACTATTTCCCATAACATCCTCATTGACTGACTGAAGTGGTCAGTGAGATGGATCAAAAGCTGGCTTTATGGCTGGGCTTGAAGGGATGCGATCAGCATTACAAGGTCAGCTGGAGGATAGTCACTACTGGCATACCCCAGGGGTCAGTACTGGGGCCAATACTGCTTAAAATCTTCATTAATGACCCAGATGATGGGATAGAGGTGCTCAAACCTTGAGCAAGTTTGCAGATGGTTGATATGCCAGAGTGGTGTGCTGCCATTGAGAGGAACCCTGAAAGACTAGCAAAATGGGCTGACAGGAACCTTGTGAAGTTTTACAATGGGAAGTGCAAAGTTCTGCTCCTGGGCAAGAATAACCCCACACACTCGTACAGGCAGGGGGACAACTGGCTAGAAAGCAGCTTTGCAGAAAATGCCCTGGGGGCCCTGGTGAGCAATAAGCTGACCATGACCCAGCAATGCATTCTTGTGACAAGGAAGGCCAACAGCATGCTGAGCTGCATTAGGAAGTGCTTTGTCAGCAACTTGACAGAGATGATCCTTGCCTTTTACTTGGCATTGGTGAGAAATCTGGAGTGCAGTGTCCAGTTCTGGGCTCCCCAGTACAAATGAGACAGGGACATACTGGAGGAGGTCCAGTGAAGGGCCACAAGGGGTGGCCATTAAGGGGTAGGAGCATCTGATATATGTCAAGAGAGCTGAGACTGTTTAACCTGGAGAAGAGAAAGCCAGAGCATGGGGGAGCAGTCAGATCTTATCAATGTGTGTAAATGCTTGATGAGGGGGAATAAAGACAATGGAGCCATACTCTTCTCAGTGGTATCCAGTGAAAGGACAAGAGGCAATGGGCACAAGCTGAAATACAGGATATTCTATTTAAATACTTCTGCTGTGAGAATGTTCAAACACTGGCAGATTGCCTGGAGAATTCATGGAGTCTCCATCCTTGAACGCATTCAAAGCTCAATTTGACAAAGCCCTGAGCACCCTGCTGTAATTGACCCAGCTTTCAGCAGGGTGATTGGACTAGCTGATTTCCAAACCTCAACCATTCTGCCATCCAGGTCTGAAGCACATGCCACTTTTTGCTCTGCAGTGGGGTCACAGCTGGGAAGGCCGTCATGCCTTTCACTAACTCTTTCCAACTTGCTGTTGGTTGGGGTCAGTATTGCATGCTGTTGTAGCTTCAGATGGTTATCAGCATCTTACTAAATGAAAGAAACCGTCAAAACTGAAACAGCCTTCTTAAGCAATCTTTTTTCTTGATTCAAATTCTCCCAGTTTTTATAAATGGAGGAAATCTACCTTAACATTCTTATACTTTTTATAAATTTCTAGCAGATGGTGAGAGTGGGTGTGTGTTTGATAAAAACCACATAATCTATTTGAGAACAGTGCTAAAAGAATAGTGTTGCAAACACCTAAAAAGCCTTAGGTTAAGTAATCTTACTCTTAAAATGATCATATGGGTGTTTTATTGGTTGAGGAGTTGAATGTTTAAGCTAGAAAAGTAACATTATCATCATTAAAATTATTTTATTTTAATATAACAAGCAGTACCATTTTGAATGGGATTTGAATATTTCATGAAGCCTCTGTGTTATTGAGGGAGATATTCTAGTTATCATCTAAACATTAATAATTTGAAGAACAGAAGATTATCCATTGTCTTATTACCAATAATTTGGGCAAACTGCCTGATCAGCACTAAAGATGTAGCTGTAATATCAGCCTAGAGCTGGGAGTGATTTGACCCTCCCTGTATTAGTTATCCAGCTGAAACAGGAAAAAGATCTATTTGCACAAAGACTAGAAAACATCTTTTTCATCCTGTTATTACCTTAATTATCAGGTTGGTAATGAATTTTATTTCAATTTCATTTTGATTTGTGTAGACATGAGGACCTTTCCTTATTTACTTCAATCCATCAAACAATATAAAATAGGCAATGTGTGTTTAAAGTGACTTCTGCAGACATAAGAGTTCAGAACTTGAGGTGCTTAGAGGTAACTGAAGTCAGCCATGTGCTGCAAGTCGTGTGGTCCATAAAACTGTTCCCCATCATCTTCATATCTGAGCTGAGGTTTGCCTCCCATCACAGGCACACTGAATAGATTATTCAAAGGATCCACAAGTCTTATACATTGTCAGTGCTCTCAAGCTTTGGAGTTGCAAAAGTAATATGAATCCTGTATCTTCATTCACTTCCTTGCACACATGTGTCAGCAATCAGGTTGTATGGAAGTGGGTAGAAAAGAAGTGCTGGAGAGGTAAGTTCAATGCCAAGAAGTACAAGAGGTAGCAAGTGGAATCTGTGAAGTAATATACGTTATATTTTGTAGTGCTCAGCAGAAAAGAGGACATTTTGTTAAGTTATACAATATTTTCCCTTTCTAATTCTATCAAACATAATATAAAATCTACAGTTAGGATTCATAGAAGGTTTCTTTCAACAGGCATTTCTTATACTTTATAAACAATTCATTCAGAAAAGAACGTCAAGGAAGCAAGCCTTAAGTGATATTTATCTATCACTTGCTGGTGGCTTAGTGTTTTGTGCTCTGTGTGTGACAAGGGAAGTGATACAAGTACTATCCTCAGTGAATTACTTGAGAGAAAAAACAGAGAACACTGTGGGAGGACAGAGGGAGAGGAGGCTTTTTTTTGCTTTAATTGAAGGGATCAGATCCTCAGCTAGCCCATTAAGTCAATAAAGCTACTCTCATAAACAACAGCTGAAAATGTTGGCTTTTGCCTTTGTGATGTATCTTCCTATTCCGTAGTGAGACACATACTAAGAAAAGGCTTGGAAAAGGTTGGCTGAGTGAGTCGACTCAAGAAATTGGAAAGAGACATGGGAAAAAAAAAACTCAAAAATAAGAATAGCAAGCACACTGAGAAGGGCTTACATCGAACAAACTGAGCAGATGATAAGAGACTGAGGAGTGGGCCTTGGCTAGAGCCAAGGAAGACTTAAGGATGAGGAGCTGAGGTATGCCCAAAATACAAGCTAAAGCGAGTGGAAGGCTTTGTAAAGGGAATTGACGTGATCAGAGTGAAGAAATTTTTTTATAGAGTAAAATCGCTTTCCGATTTCAGCTGCTGGGTTTTTTTCTCTTAAAGTGTTTTGCTACGGTATGCTTATTTGCTGACTGTTACAGATTTAAGGTTGTGTTTCTTTCTACTGTGTCCCTCCATCCATCAGTCAAGCAGTAGCAGTTGTGAGACAGAACCTGGGAAAGGGAAGAAAAAAAGCAGTTTCCTCTTAGACAGCAGAAGGGGCAGCAAGAGGGGCACAGAACAGATGAGAAAACAGCCAACTCATTTACAGATTTTCTCATTTGAGGTTCTTGATACAAAAACATTCCTGGTTCTGATGTGCAGACTGAGGCTTGTCTATATATTTATAAAATTAAGTGAAGTGCAAATCACACTAGAAGATTTATGCTAACGGTGTTTCTAAAACACACCAAAATGAGTAGAATGTATCACCAACTGCTTCTTGCAACTATACTTCTTCCACAGAAACATTTTTAATAGTTAAGCAATTAAAATGAAACAATAGTCCAGCAGCTGAACCTAAGGCTTCTGGATCCAGTACTGTGCCTTGCCACAGACTCCCTTCATGACCTTAGTTAGCCTCCTTCTTCCCCAGTTCTCACAGAGATAACAGAGACATCTAATTCAAAAACAGTGTTGCTGAAAACTCCTGCTTAGCTGCTTCTTAACCCTCAAGGTGCCTGCAGCACATGAGCATGTTACTTCCTAGCTTTAAAGGTTCTCTGGGTGCCTACATTTGTGATTTTATGGTGTTTCCAAATTAATAGGACTGAGCAGCTTGTCACCAATCTTGTATTTAAGCCTGGCTGGAATACAGAAACTAGAGGGTCATCCACCTAAGATGACTGGAAGGCTCCATCTGGTTCTGAGAGTGCATCTGGTATGCAGACAGAAGAGCGATCCTCACCAAATGCAGCTGCAGCTGCTATTTTAAAGTACAGAGAAAGGACATGCCCCCTTTATACAATAGTCCAGTGGTGAGGGCTCTTGTCAGGATGTGTGAAACACAGATTTAGTTTCTTTCTCTTCCTGAGGGAATTCAGCCTCTCATTTCCCACCTCTCGAGAGTCATTTAATCTCCTGGCTAGAGCTTATTTTGGGTGGGAACATTCTTCACCTCTTCTGCTGAAGCAGTGCTGCCGTGCAGAAAAAATTCCAGAGCCACTGCCTGTGGAAGACAAGAAGGATGCCTAACTCCCACATGCTTCAGGGAATCCCATTCGTGATTCTGAAGCGTACTGTGGGAAGCAAATCTCTCAGCATTAAGCATTGGGGGGGGGGGGGGGGGGGGGGGGCGACGACAATTTTAGCTTTCTAAGTCCCATATTGAACCTGCTTCAATTGTACTTTACCTAAAAGAGCCATCATGCAGACAAATAAACTGAGAGTTCAGATACTGTTGTAGTGAATGCAGCATAAGTATTTTGAACAGAATGTGCACGTATGGGTTTGAATTTTATGATTCATGCCACAAAATTATGAATATGCATGGAAAAAAAGTAAGTTACTGTTTATAAGACTTGCAATACCAATAAAAAGATACATTCATTAATAAAACATTGGGGGGGAGGGAATCAAGTGGATTTGACATTTTTAATAGAAAATTGAAAGCTATTATATTTTCATTTAACCAGAACATTTTACAACAGAAGAAATTTGGATTAGGTATCGACAGAGTGTCACCTGATAAAATATGTGGTGAAGTTTGAACAGCAGATGTCTCACCCAGGGACGCTTCCCTGAGGAAACAGCAGGAACCTCCTGTACACTCACTTTGCCTGGCATTCATCTCCCGACCAGCTGCCAATTTTAAACTATAGCAAGTCTCTCAGTTTATAGTCCTTTCAAGCTAAAATCTGTTACATTTGGGGGAAAATAGCAATACTTATGTAAATCAATAATTGCATTGTATGTAATACAGTAAATCCATAACATGCCTAGAGTGACACTAACAACATCATGCACGGGTGTGCTATCAAGCAACACGTACAAAGCGATTCATATGCATTAGAGTCTGAATATGTCTTGTTCAAGTACTCATTTTGTTTGGCACAAACAGCCCTCTTTTTGCAACCCAGGAATAAATATCGCTTTGTTTCATCACTTTTTTGTCTTCAATGGAACTATGTGCTAAGGCTAAATCCTAGCCTCCATTCACATCACAGTTCTGCCTCCAGTTTAAATATACTACATAATGATGATTACTGATGTCTGCTATCTTTCATTCTGAACTGCAGAGCACTGGTCAAGCAGCCACGCAGAAGTTGGTGAAAATCTGTTTTTTTCATATTAACAAGATTTTCAAAATTGGAGACAGATTTGAGATAATAACAGAAAAGAAAATACTGTGGAAGTCACCATGAAAAGAGCCTTAATTTAACTGCCCTTTCATTCTATATTCTAGTCTCCCAGGCTTTTGCCTCATTGGTGCTGGGTTTTGGTCCTATGTGTCACAAAAAGTTCTAGTGCTGAATACAGACACAATTTTTACAGCTTGCTTTGATGCTTCTCTGGATAAATCAAAACTGAAAATATTCTTGTATTATTTTAAGTGAAACCACATGAAAGATGGCAGCTTGATCATCCAAGGAAACTGAGAGATCTGAGAGCCAAGACAGGTGCAGGTAGAGTCAATTGTTACAGCTGCCTTGTGATGTATACTCAAGCACTTCCCACTGTCAAACAGAAATAGGATTTCCAAATATTTTTTCACAGGCATGTGTGAGATTTTAGCTCACAGTAATAGAAGTCTGACCTGGAGCAGATTGAAACTGGCAGTGCCAATATGCAAGTTCTACCTTTACATACGGAAATTATCATTCCTATGAGCTCCTCAAGATAGAAAGACCTTCTAAAGGAATCAAAATTAGTGATGTACACATTTGGTACAATTTTACAAAAATGTAAGGAAACAGTGCTAAATAAGAGAGGGATTTGGTCATATAATTTCGAAAGAAACCACAACTCAAATTCCACTCTCATATTGGAGACTGACAAAGATAACGGGATGCCCATTTGGCTCCATTTGTAATTTGGCTCCATTCGAGTAGTCTCATGCTTAATCAAAATTTAGAGCCTGGGCTCTGATTTCTAGTTCCCAGTTTCTGGATGACTCACATTTTTTCCTTTCATTTTATTTGAAATATGAGAAAGTTCTCTACCACTCTTGGAATTGTGAGGGACCTCCGCCTCTCAACCACTTTTAAAACTTTCCGTTCTCCAGCTTTGAAGCCTGGCAATATTGCTGCCATTTTGTTGGTTAAATGTTGAGTTAGATACCCTCTAAATTTAGCCTCATTTCTTTCCATCTGAAGCAAGACACTTCTACTGAAGAGCAAAATTCACATAATCTCTTCGTCTTTCCACATTCACTAGCAGCATGTATGGTCTTTTTGGACTATTTCTATTTGTAGTCATGTCCTCTGCCTTTAGTACCTGTTTTCCAAATAATACAATTACACTTTTTATTGTTATTATTATAATTTTTATTTTCAATTAAGGTACTTAATTTGTATCTGCCAAATAACAAATGGCATATTCATGGCAAAACTTAAAACTAGACTTTATGATAAAACATCTGTTTGTAAAAAAATACAAGACAAGCATCAGCAGCCTTTTAAAATATTGATTACGGGTAACATTTTAAAGGGACTTCATGCTCCTAATTCCCGTTGATGTCAAAAACTCAGATTGCTGCCTAGGAAATTTTTACCCTCCATCCAATAACTGTGAAAGTGAGAAGATTAAGTTTTGCCACGGCCACAACAATTTCTTGTCCAGCAGAACCATTCAGATGGAAGGCTGTGGTGAATGTGACTTGCTTGACTTGATTTTAGTGCAAATATTTTCTTCCTCCAAGGCATTTCACATCTATTTTCTTCTTTTTAAATGTTTCAGTCTGCACTGATGAAGTGGAGCAGAGTCAAGACAGGTTTGAACTGTGCTGCTTCCTTGGTTGAGTTTCATCTTTTTTCTTAATGAAGTCTTAGAAATGCTAAGGGAATTACATCCAACGATTTACTAGTTGGACCCCTGCCCTTCACTACTTGTAAAAAAGAAGTGCTGAAATCTGTCTTCTGTTTTGCTGGAGGTATTTGAGAGGTAAAGTTGGAGTAAGTCTGGTCACATTTTGATAATATAGGTGTCTCTGATTCCTGCCATGCTGTTTTAAGCATGGATTTTGTTACAGTTATTGGATAGCTGTGATTGATGATCTCTTAGTGATAGGTACAGACAGTGTTCATGCTGTCTTTGTTAAGTCTAGCTTTTCCTATCTCTAACCACAGGGTTTTGCTCATTAGCATGATTTAACGTGCCTTACTGGACAATTTCTTTCCTCTCAGAATTATGAAAGGAATATTTTTTTCTCAAGGACCATGACATGTAGCCTTCTATTAGGCTTCACCTTGCTTCATCCTTAGCATATGAAATTATTTAGAATAGGACTATTGAATGTCTGGTATTCCCCTTCTATTTCTATATTTCCCCCAAAGAATTTTTTTTTAGGTAGAAAATGACAAAAAGTTGTCCGTTTGGCTAGGATTTCGGGAGTCATTGTCTGGGCAACGGATAATTCCAGCAGGTGTGCCTAGTGTCCCAGAGTCCTAGACAAATGGCCATAGTTCACATATCGTGATTTTGGTACACTGTACCCACTGTACATGCAATGTAAAAAAATTTCTACATTGGCAAGAAGATTGCCTTGACATTACTATCCATATATGAGCCTTTTGTGCAACACTTTGGTGGTAGGCCTTCCATGTCCAAGATGCAACAAAATGCAGCCTCATTGCACAGCAGCTGTGTAGCATATAAACATATATTTCTGGGAAGGAAAGCTTAGAAAAAATTATAGGAGCTTGGATATGTTTTGCAGGAGAGTTCTCTTTTCATTTAGATAGTATTCTCCCTCTACCTTCTATTTTTCTGACCAAGGAAGAAAATCTGAGGTAAATATAGGGAGTTCAGCCCAGGGAAGACGCAAGACTGTAAAGTAGAGGAATGACTGAGAGAAACGGGCAGTCCACTGAAGCACACCTCTAATGGGTTTTGTCAGTTAGATATGTTATAGTTATAGTTGGGCTTCTCTTCTAAGTAATTAAGTCAAACTCATGTCTTTCCACAGCTCTTTGGAGTCTTAATGTAAATATAGTTTGCTTTACTTAATTTGGCAACATAATTTGTATAACTATTGGGAGGTTATGAGGAAATGTGGAATCTGTGAACCCACTGTTACTGTTGAGACTGAGGACTATAAAAGTTCTACAAAAGTTTTTGCTCCTACCTGAATCTCTTGAAGTGGATTAAAGGCTGAGTGATGTCCTTCCCACCCCCACCCTGCTTTGGAATAGCAATGGGAAAATGTTCTGGTTTGCATTTTTCTATCACTTTTCCTCTAATTACTTGTTTCACACATGAAAATATGTTTGCTGCTTTTATTTGCCCTGGAGGCTGCCTTTTAATACATTTATCTATTGAGATTATTTATTTTTACACATCACTACAGAAGAGTCACTCTGAGTGCCATATTTTCTAATATAAAAAATTTGTATGCTTTGAGTATCCAATATCTTCACATCAACAAGTAATTTATTTCAGTAGGCACAGAGCTATGGAACATATCTCAGTTTCTATGTTTGCGTTTTGATATACTGATATGTATTAAAAGTACATGGTAGCTCTGAGCATGGGTGGATGACTTACATATGTCTATTTATATTCCATTACTGACCAAAGAATAGAAGGCAAACTTCAGCAAATTAGATGGAACCTATTAAATATGATTATCATGAGCATTTTTTCTAGTGAGGGTTAAAAATCATTTGACTTAAAGCTCTTTCCCATTGTCTGTACTTTACTCCTCAGGATATAAATCCATTTTGTAATTACTCCCTTCTTCTTATCTCAGAAACTTTGCCTGACACACCATTCCATATGTTTATGATTCTCTGAATGAAAAAGTGTTCCCTGACAACCATTCAGATTTTTTTCCTTTAATTTCCATTTATGCCTTATTGTCTTATAATGTTCAACTGAAAATATATGTTGCAATATTGTGTGACATTATCTGTATTACTTAAGATTTTATATAGCCATACATCAACAAAACATCAGATAAATCTCATGCTTCTCCTTTTTTTCCTACATCTTCCTTTCCAGAGCTGTATAGGTGGTAGATTCAATTTAGTCTCTATGACAAGTTGACTTTAAGCATTTCTTACAAACCTAGGACAGAATACATCTGCAATTTTGTTTGAGTCACTTTGAAAAGTGAACTGTACGTGTATAGTTTGCTAAGCCTTCTCTGCAATTAGAAAAAATAGAAAAATTTGTTAAATATTTGCACTCAGTGCTATGCAGTATTGTTTACAGAACTTCATAGATTTACCAGGATTTGCAAATTGAGGAAATAATCCAGCAGCACACTGAATAAGAGCTTCAGGACTGGAATGCTATGTAATGTTACCTGACTAATTTGCTGGACTTGCTAATAAATAACCAAGTTACACAAGAAAGGTATTCAGATGATTTGTAATCCTGCAATAATGGCTTCTAAATAGTTAAGATTACACTGAGAGATGAGAACCTTTTTCCCCTATATGCCATATACCAGCAGGGGACAAAATCAATCTTGTGAAGGCTCTGATTACTTGTGCTGCAAGTTTCTTGTCAGCAGATTCAAAATGTGCAGTGGAATGAATCTTCTGCAAGGTAGAGGTGCTGTCTATCAGCTGGGCATCTTTCCTCCCCTCTCTCCCTCCACCTTAACTTCTTGTGGAATATGTGGTTGTGATAAATTAGAAGAAGAAAAAAAATACAAGATGCTTCAGCACAACCATTTTAATCCTCCACTGTCAATGCAGAGGAAAGGTGACACCAATTTTAGTGTGTTGCAGGTGAAAAATGTACCCTTGAAGTGGGAATGTGAGGAAGTTAAGGAACAAATGAAGGAATCGGTTTTGTCTAAAATATAATGCTACTTGAGTGTATACAAAAATATTGTGTTCAAAGGACAAGGTTTAAATCCATTGAGGACTGTGATTTTGTCTGAAAAAAAGACAGTGAATAAAATTCAAGCTGAAAAAAAGCATGTATTAGAAAGGGTCTGAAAAAAACCCGAGGTCTAATGCAAGCATTTTGGGAGGCTGAAAATCCAAATCATGACCTGAACAGAATGTCAGAGTCAGCCTTTACCTTTTCAGTAATCCAAACCAAATCCATATCTGGTCTTTGCCAAGCTTTTGGGATTCTGTCATAAAGATTTTGGGGGTTTCTGCCTGAATTTTGATCAACAGAACTTTAAAAAAAATCCTTAGTGTTTTTTAATGAAACTTAAGTTACTTATGGCAAGCTAAGAAAGAAATTTGGTGTTTTGAAAGGACAAAATGTATCATGTGTTTTAACCATGTTTTCTCTCAGTGCTATAGAAAAGGAGCTTGTACCACCTTGCTGCTTTGGTGAGGAGGAGTGACAGTTTTGCTGCTTAGAGGTCTAATAGCCAGGTCCAATTTGCAACATGTGGAATTACTGCTTCCTTCTCTCCACCTTTGATACTCTTCAGTAGCCTCAGAAAGGAATTATAGGTTCCAAATAAATATTCCTGGAGTAATGCATCCTGGAGAACTTGAAGAAAAAAATGCAAAATTGGGAACTAAAGATTATTCAAAGTCTACCGCCACAGGCCTGTCCTGGTCAGAGCAGAACTGTTCTATGCAGCACCTAACATCTTGCACAGTCCTTGAGAGTATTCAGTCTTCCAATAATCACAATTAGACAGACAGGTGGGTGGGTGAAGAAGTATCATCTTCCCATCCTGTAGACAGAGAAAGGCATAGAGCAAATGGTCCAACAAGGATAGAAGTATAATGTTAGTTCTGTTTTCCACTTCCAAATTCTACCCATTAAACCGTTTTGTCTCCCAAGATTCTTGCCTCCAGTGTTATTCAAATTTATGAGCCAAAATTCCTAATTTTGTAACCAGTGTCCTGAGATTCTGTTTGAAGGCAAAAAGCCAGGAAAGGTTTGATTTTAGCAGGCGTGTGGCTGAGAGTTTTATTAGTTGTCAGATTAGTTGATATTTTGTTCTGCATGCTAATCAAATTCCCAAAGACCTAAATTACTCTCCAACACCCAACACTCACACTACCCCTTGCAACGGCAGAGATATACCACTGTCAGCAGAAGTAGGAAATCACTCAGTAGAAAAGTTAATGATCTTCAGAGATCTGGATTTGCAACTTCAACTCCTTTCCTGGAGGAAACCCCACAGAAGGGGGAAACAGACCACTGCAATCTTCAGAGAGCTTTGAATGGGCTATTTCATCATTCTGCCAGCTAATGGTTGAGTGCTGTGGGAGAGGAAGTGAGAATGACTATACTTCTTCATCTTTCCTTGTGATCCTTGGGACACAGCACTATAGATGCCATTGATTTCAGGCCAAAATGATGAACCTGCTGTGTTTGTGCTTCTGTCATCAGCAGCAACATAAATCAGCTGTTTTCCATGCTGTCGAGTGCCATCCTCTGCCCAATGCATGCCTGTATCAATCCTAAGTAAAAAATCATATACTGGAAATTACAGTTTGTTCAAACAAGCAGTAACTTGCAATGAAATTGCCATCATAGCATACATGCCTATGAGACAGTTTTCTGTTCCTCAGATCCTCCCCCAGCCTCTTACTCTACTCTTGACAGATCAGAGCTGAACTCAGGCATGGCTGTTCGAAGCAGTGCTCATTATCTGAAAGGATGAAAACTCTTATGAAAGGTAGCCAGTCATCGCATATGGTATTGTCTCATGCAGGAAACTGCAGTCTTGATAAGATGCTTTGTGGGCTTTAGGTTCGAGAGTATTGCTGAAGACTTGGGAGAAATTAAGAGAGTGGCATTTCAGTCACCGCCAGCTATGTCCGTTCTCACCAAGGTCCTGTAGGAGTTCCTAGGTGGGAAAAGGATGGAGGAGCAGAGGCACCAGGCGCTCTCCAGACATGAAGAGGCGGCATTCAGGGGCCTGAGCCAACTGCACAGATGAATTTTGTGGCAGTGCTGCTTAGACTGAAGTTGCCCCTACACATTATAGAGAACAAGTTAGAATAATCTTCTTTACACTGCCACCAAAAAAGAGGAATAAAAATGAAGGCACCATATAGATTACAGTAAAGGGAAACTCAAAGTTGGCCATTGCATTTGAATTGCAAAGTAGCAATCAATTAGTTTATCATTAATCAGATAATTTTGGGGATCGTGAATAATATGAAATGAAAAGAAGAAATAACTAGCGGGATAATTTTCAGGAACCATCTCTCAGCTTTATAAACTAATCCTCCTCTAATGGCCCTTTTTAATGTAATTTATAGGTTCATCATTACCCTTTTTGTATTAGTAATTATTTCTAAAATACCAAAGAACCATCTTTTTTTCAAGGTCCTTCTATGTGCCTGATTTACAGCTAGGCTCGTGTTGGACTCTGTCTTTCTGAGGTTTGACATTTCAAAATATTTATAGCTCTTTTACATTAATGCCTTTCTCATGAATCTGAAGGTGACCGTTATTTCTTTCATCTTGTTGTAATTAAATGGATCAACTATAGCTTTATTATTTCCACTATTTATCTGTGCAGTACGTTAAAACATTCAGATTAGCAAGTGATATTGAACATTATGTGAATTATAACAAACAAGTATTTCCTAAAACATAGGCTACACTTGATGCATTGGCTAAGATATTGTTCCAAGCGAAAGCACAAAATCTTTAATATTTTATTGATCAGATCTAAACCTTCTGCCCAAAGTGGCAATTAAATTTCAATTAAACTGACTGAAAGCATCATATTAAATTTCAGCACTTTACGAGCTATCAGATAATGCTGCAGGACAAATCTTTAGTATGATCACACTCTTTTCAAATTATATTATCCTGTTCATTCACAATAAAAGTGACAGTTTTAGGTATACTTTCAATATTTCTTGAATATAAACCCTCTAATGAACACATTTTATTGCCTTTAAATCAATTATTATTGGATATTTTAATAAAGTGAATTGAGCACTTTGTTTTACACACTGCTTAGAAGTTATTATATTTTGCAGTCAGCATAGCAAAGAACAGTAACAGTATGACAGAAATATCCAAATACCGAACATTACACTATAAATTTAATCAGCTATTTACAATGATGAATATGCTACATTCTGTTTCACAACAGCTACTGGTACAACATGTTAATTAATATCTGATTAAATCTTCAGGCTTTGGGTCTCACTTCCGTCAGCACTGTGCTTCCGTAAGTGAGATAAGCTTAAGATGATATAACCAAAATTGCAAGAAGATGCTGAAAGTGCTTTTAAAGTATTATCACATACAAAGACCTCACTATTTCAGTGTTGCCTCTCCCTTTGTTCCAGTGGCTCTATGTGTGTTACGATGTTTTGATTGTGCAAAATACACCTGGTTGTGGATAAATTTGCTTAACTCAGAGGTCATTATCACTCAGTCTCCTTTTAAGTTATACACGTATACATATTCAAGTGTAAATAACAACATTAACCAGAATTTTTTCATTAAATATAGATTAGGCATGAGGCAAATCTAACACATGACTGAGAGTAGTCAAATACCACTTCATTTAGCAGGTGTTTGGGCACATTGAACTGAATATATTTACTGCCTTTTGTGAATAGAAATCTATATTCTATATTGATGTTAACAAGTTATTGTGTTCTTATGGATGATTACCTGAAAATAATTATCCACAGTAGTAGATAAATTCCTAGGTGGACTTTTACAGTCCTGCATAGTCATTGTATGGGGGAACCCCATATTCTAACCCCTGTAAATTCCCTCCTCCTGCAGATGCAGGTTTCAAAGGTAAGAGAGCCAGGTAACATAGCTCTTTTGGGGCAAGGCTTACTGTGAATTAATCATCTACCAGTAAGTGGTCTCTCATGTAGCATCTTAATTCCTTAAAGCTAATCATGCTCTAGCTCAGGCTTAAGGAAGAGCAGAACAGCAGGCTAAAAGAAAACACCCGTAGTAGAATCCAGTTGCTCCTTGCTGCAAACAAGTCCATCTCTTCTAATAGTCAGGTGCCATTACATTCCCTCTCCCTTTTCATATCATGCCAGTTTTTCAAGGAGAAGAAAACGTAGTGTTTTATTGCATTCGGAGAGAAACAAAAATCAATAAAGGTAAATACGGGGTGGGGGGGGGAAGCGCCTTTGTTTAGAGGAACATTTTTTTTGTACTTGAAGTACAGAGTTAAAAATCTGAGGCATGTCCTTTGCTGATACACAGCACAATATTCCAGAGATGGCATTATTTCATATGAATAAGTATGTTTTGTTTATTTTTATCAGTAAACACTTCTTTTTCATTCTACCATTCTTCTCCCTTGGGAGCAGAGTGAAGAATTAGGCATGTAAGAAAATAGGAAAAAGAGGCTTTTGCAAAATGACAAAACTATGGAAAGCATTCATTTGAAAACAGCGCTCTTTTTTATTTTTCAGTACATGCCATGATGAGAGAAGTCCTGCAGAGGGTCAAACAGTGCTTAAGTAGCTAAGTAAAGGAATTGGCCTCCAGAGCAGGTGTTCATGCTGTCTCAGCAGGCAGGGATAGTATATGTTGCATCAAACGCAGTTTGCTCAGCATGTGTTCACACCTCCCCTGACCCCGACGCTTCCTGGCTTTGCTACCATGAAAAGCATCATGAGAAAGGAGGTGTGTTTGAAGGGAGTGTGGGTGGATTTTTTCAGCAGTCAGATGCTCTCGGCTGCACAAATAAGTGAGCAGCAGCCATTTTTTTAAATCAGGATCTTCCCCTGCCATCATTTAAGAAGGGTCCCGACCCAGCTCCCAGCAATGCCACTAACAGAGCTGGCTGGGTGCAGTGAGCACTCTGCAGAGTCACATCACACTCTGACAGTTCTCAGACTGCTTCCTAATGCCAGCCTGACCTGTGGATTTTGCAGTGTTTCTGAAGGCTCGATCCCTTTAAACAGCAGCTCTTCTGGGTACAGAGAGGGAACCCCACATGACATTGGTAGGCATTCACATACCGTATCAGTGGAAGTCAATAGATCCACCCAGTGTACCATTCAAAGCGGTTTGGTTAATCAGCTACAGGGTAATAAATTGGAAATCAGCCTAGGTTTGGGTCAGTTGGGCCTCTTCAGCCTGCATCTGCTGTGACTGGAGGGCCATTTTCCTTTGATTCATCAGCCTTCCTTCAGATCAACCTGCTCCATGTGGATCAGGTGTTTGGTACAGAAAGAATTTGGAATAGGGGAGGTTAGATTGCTAGGGAAAAACCTTTTCCTCTCATGCCGCCTGAGTCTTGACTATTTTTCAAAGAGCAGGATCAGGCTCAACATGAGGAAAAGCTATGTAAATGTTGGATAGCTTCTAAATATATTAATCCCTAGACATGGTCCTAAGAATAATTTTAGTTGTGTTTTAATGGAGCTATTGAATGATTTTTATCATTGAATTTTATTTGACTGCAGTGGAACTCTGCAGGAAGCTGCTAAGTTTATATGGTAATGGGGAGAGAGAGAAAGGAGGTGGGGGGGTGGATAGATGGCAAAAGCTTGCCTTGATTTGAAGGTAGTTTGCATTTTATTCAATCCTTACAATTCATTTTGGTGTGGCTCTGTTTGAGCAAATCTTTTTGAATCTATCATAATAATCAACTTTTACAGATTCTTCAAATACATTTGAAACTGCCACTGAATCAGAAAAGCTGAACTGAAGCCAACTTCACTGTACTATTCTTACTCATATCTAGTGCCATGCTGGATTTATTCGTAATGCCAAGAAAAAAACTATGAATTTTGGTCAGCTGTATACATATGAATTTACATTTGTTCTCCAACATTCATGAAAAAGGCTGGCCTGCCATTGTGGAAAGCAGAAAACAATCTATCAGACTTTCAATAAACTGGAGAATATATATGTGGTTCAACCTATCTAAAATGAGATGCAGCACTAGCAATATGGAGAGGCCCAGCAAGGCTAGCAATAAAAGTAGATATACAGTATCTGACATCAGATTGTTTCAAGCTTAATTTCAGTAAAGTAATAAGGTCAGGAAAAGAAACGCTCAGTGATGCACAGATTGATGCTATTAGATCGAAACTATGCATTGGCATCAAGCAAACACTTTTTTGTCTTGCTCTCATGGACAGAGCACAAAGATATTCAGCATAATCCCTACAGATTTATAACCACAAGGGTGGATGGAGCTTAGCAGACTGCGGTCAAGAACAGTACTAAAACTAAGCTATACGCACATTTATTAACAACACCAGAGGGTATTATCTTACTCTCATTTTCCAAAGTGACCATAATGTATATTTCTACCAACACACACCAGGGGCTGTTGTCACTCTATGGACAGCTGTTAACTCCTGAGAGGAGGGTGTTTAAAAGTATCCATACCACAGCTTTGTTTTGTTTTTTATACATCTACCTATAGGATGAGAGCAATGCATACCATAACTGAAGGGTAGTTCTTTTGGAGATCGAAAATATCTTCATTTTTAAATACTCCAAGAGAAATAATTTCTTGCTCATGAGCATTATGTGTCAACTTTTGGATATCACTGAAAGGAAAACACCATCTTGTATCACCATTAACTGAAATTCTAATACTTTTCTGTTTGGCCTGACCAAAGATGAACATCAAAAATGTTGAGAATTGATAGTACTTGGAACAATAATTCCCATACTTTGGCAGCTCCTGAGTCTTTTGACCTCTCTTTGCTTTGCCACCAGAAGAGGAAAAGCATGAGTCTGGAGTGAGCCAGGCGTGATCTTGCTGTTCTTGTCGCTATTTTGCTTTGAAACATAAGCAAGAAAAGCAACTGCATTCAGCTGCTGATGAAATATCACATCTCAGGACTCCCTAAGAGTATATTCTTTTCAATTAAGGAAAGATCCAGTTTGAAAGGTGCAGTCCTGACTGCTCTTCTGATTACCACAGTAAGAGGCTGGTATAGTCCCAATGAATTTACTCGAACTATTTACGATTTTCAGATGAGAGAATCCAGTCATCTTAAACATATGGGCTGTTTTAAGATAAGAGCTACAACCCTTTTGCCATAAAATAATATGTCCTTGTTTACAGAAATACTGTATCTGATGAAAACTTAGGTAAAAGCATCTGTATTTTTCTCACATAGTTAAATGATTACTTACAAATTAACGTCCTTGTTATTAATAGCTACATCCTAAAGCCATTTTTGGAGGGGGGAACATTACACTTTCCTCTATTTATATCCCATGTGTCTGTCCTCTGTCATCCTCTTTCTCTTTAATCTTGTTTGAGTGTACAGCTCACTCGTCCTTATTTTATTGACTCAATCACAGGCACACTGTCACTTTTTATAAAACGGTCACTGCAGAATCACATCAAGCAAATTCTTGATTCTGCAGTCAGTAATTTAGTGCCTTTATGGAATTGCAATTTCAGGGCTCACTGCTTGTTTTTCTAAAATGTACTTTAGGAATTAGTTACTCCAGCCACAAATCAGTTGAATTTATGCACAGTTGTAATACAGTTTATGGCCTCATGGTACATTGCTTCAAAAACAGCAGATGTGAAATTATGATAAATATAATGAGTGTTTTTTTGCCTGATCTACTGGAGTAGAGAAGGATCTGGAGCGTGTTTACCTATCCCATACAGTACATTTAATGTCTTAGTCAGGACTCCTGACAAAGGCTGATTAATGTCCTCATCTCTTTTATTAAAGATAAGAGTAGCACTGCAGTCAGGAGATAGAAAGCACACCATAAATCTTCGTAAAATGAGCAGTCAAATAATCACTCATCAGAAATAAAATCTACATACATTAACACTAACACTCAGCCTACCGTGCACACGGCCATAAAAAAAAAAAGAGATAGAACAGACGGATTTCCGGAAGTTTTAATTTCAACTAGTTCTTTAAGTTTAATGTTACAGTTCCCGTAACCTGGATGCAAAAGCTGGCATTTAAAAGCACATGTGAAAGGACCAGATGCCTCGTCATTACATTAAGAGCATGAAGCAGGCAACAATTAAGCGATTCACTGGAAAGACATAATGCTGATCTATGCTAGCAATTAATCACAGAATACATTAGACAATGATGGGTGACCTACAAATTTTTGACAAAATAATTTTTCATCATGTTGGCGATTTCTTAGCCTAATATGCCTGCAAGGCACAGAGTCCAAACCTGTCATTTATTCCATCTCTCCTTGACAGGCGGCAACCTGTCTTCCAGACAAAATGAACATTATCTGTGCTCACTAGACATTTAGTGCAGGGCTTAGCTTATGACTAATGATAATAGGCAGACAGAAATGTTAGAGTCTGAAATAATGTTCTCTTTGTTAAAGAAATTTCTTGAGGTAGAATTTTTTTTCCCAAAGACACATAAAGATAAAAACTGTTTTTATCTGATTTTTAACGCAACTTTAAAAAACAACATTTCATTTTCTCCAAAATAAACAGAAAAAGAGCATGTCTTGTCTTTTTTTTCACGTGCATCCCATAAGAATTCATGCTACAAATTGCTCACACAACAGGGATCTGAAGTAGGAATTTCAACAGATAGAGGATTAATAAACAGCCTGGCTTATTAGCCATTGGTTTTTGTTTTCTTATTTTTGTCAGTTTTACATAAATGAAGTAGAAGAAAATTATTCATTTTTACCTGATAAAAATGTAACCAAAGACCCTGCACCTTATTTTTCAAAACCTTTAGATGTGGCTGGAGCCTAAATCTAATGTGGTGGAAGAGATTTTAGAAATGTACAACGATGAAAATTGGTGGTTTATCCAAACTGAATTTTAGTCTTCATTAATATACCAGTGTTGTACACTTTGAGATAGCTATCCACCGGGAGAATAAAATGTAAAATAATTATTTTTGGTCTTGCCAACGGTTTTTAGAACGGCAAGCCCTAACTAACATGGGACCCAAGTGCCAGGAGCAAAGGAGACAGCAAACAGACCACAGAGTGGTTTCTGTCTGTCGGGTGAAGTTTCAGAAGCAAAGTCTTGATTGAGCGTTCATTCAGTTTTCATCACACAAAGACTCCAGTCATGCTATTTTGTGCTGGGTTCTGTGCAAACACATGCTAAGACACAGTCAACATCCCAGAGGATTTACTTGAATGAAATAATGTTTTGCACCTTAGATTCAAGTTGGGCACACATTTGGAGTTTGATTAGAGTCCCACTGAAATCTCTGGCAACCTTTACACTCATACCTGGATAAAACCAGCTGAGAGGACAATTTTTTTGTAGTCAGTGGAATTTAAAGGAAAAAATAGAATTGGTTATAAATAAAATAAAATTGATCATAACGCCAGGAGACTGAAGGTGAGTTTAAATAATACATCGTTGTAAATAATTCCTTCTATAAAAACTTAATTTTTATAAAGTGTGATTGTAATTTTAATCAGAATACATCCTCTTAAAAATATTTAGGTTGTTTTATCTGATATAGTTCAACATCACGTATGAATTTGCAAAGGAACATTTATGAATTCTGCAAAATCAAAGTTGTCTTCACATAGAATTTCACTGTTAGGCTGGAAATGACCCTGTGCAAATGTATTTTGCACTGACATAAGGTTTTTTCATTTCAGTAGGCAAGGATGTACAACAGGACAAAACTTGTTCTGTTTCATACATTGTATTCATTATTCTGGTATTCCAAAGAGTGCGATATAAGTAGTGAAGGACAAGAATATTTTGGCTAATGTTTTGGCTTTGACTGGAATTGCTGTCAATTTTTTCCTAGAGGTTGACATTTTGATTGTTACTCAAATGGCAAAAGGTTGTACTAATTACATGATGTCTGAAAATTCAGTGAGTTTCTTTTACTACTTTTAAATCAAATTACAGAGGAAGGATGTGCAAGGTACCTTGCAATCTTGTAAAAAAATAATGGGAATCTTTTCCGTATTTTGTGTTAAAATATGTTGACTGAAACAGAATAAGTGAATTACACTTTCATATTTTAAAAATACCAAAGATTTCCAGTTGAAGTATTAAGGTGTGCTGACTGAAAGCTTATACTTAAATATCCATCTAAGCTTTGGAAAGCAACTAACTTTATCCTTCAGTGGCTTCAAATCCCTCATATTTTCTGAGCATCCATTTCATGTCTTCAAATATTAATATGAAAAAATTATCACATAATCTTTTTTCCGTGATATGATCTGGCATAATTTATTTGTATTGATTCATCAGTCCCAGCTCTACAAGCAGCAGAAAGGAATAGCCAAAAAGTACCTCAAAATCATTGGAATATTTATAATTTTTTTTTTTTTATCACTATGAATCCAATGAGAAATTCTCTTTTTGTTAATGCAAAGTTGATCCAAATTGTTGTCTGTCTCCTGACGGGAAGCAACAAGGACGTCCTTGTTGAGTATGGCTATCTAACAAGCTGAAGCCAAAATCTTTATTGGAGTCTGTCATTAAGGGACTGTCAACATAAAAATACCTTGTATAAAGCCAGTCTTGCAGCCTTCATCATTGTTTGTGAATCTGTATTATGAGCTGACTTGGTAATTCTGTTATTCCCCTAAAACATATTGATATTTTATGTCATTATGATCCTTTTAATTTACTCTAGGGGAAGGAAGAAGGGAGGCCTTGTTCAAATGCAAATTTTATTGACATACTTATGTAAGAGTCAGAAAATACTGACAAATGTTATCTACAGCTGCCATAACTTAACTAGTTCAGATATCTATGACACTATAAGTACTAAGCCTACTCACTAAAGCAATAAAGACATATATTGTTTAAAGAAATGGAGCGGTCAACTTATAAGTAATAGAATAAGCAGCTTTTAGGCAAATAAAAAGTATCCTTGAGAGTTCACCTCTTTGAGTGGGAACCCATGATGCATAGTCTTTAGAGATAGTCATTTCCAAGTAAAGGGCTAAATTTTGACCTTGTAAGAGTCAGTATAGAAACAGCTTTCTTTTTTCCAGTGGGAGTGACTTGCTTTTTTTTATGATAATTTTAAACATTCTACTTCCTTTTGCAGTAATTATAAATTTTTCCAGCAGCTTTTTGTGTCTGTCTCCTTTCACTACTACCATTTTGAAAGGTGGAATCATTACCTGACTGAATTTCCTGAGTACCTCTACTTCAAAGTCAAGATTTTCCTGACTTTTGTGAAGATAAAATCTCAACCTTTTAATGCTGTGTAAAGCTATAGCTGCCTCTAAAAAGTCTATGCAACTTCAGGAAAACTGTTTAGCCCTGAAGATGAATACAGTGTTTCTAGAGTCTAATCTCTTCTTCTGTACCCTTTGATCTTTCTTTCTTTCTTTCTTTCTTTCTTTCTTTCTTTCTTTCTTTCTTTCTTTCTTTCTTTCTATGTATCTATCTATTTATCTATCTATAATATATATAATGTCTTATAGTGTATAAATAAATATATCTCATCCAGACACCTCTTAATCCCATTCATTTTTCACTTGGACACCAAAGAGCAATCCCACTTCTCACTTACTGAAACTACATGTTCTCTGGATGACAGCCCAAAGGCAGCACACTTGCCAGTTGCCAATGCCCATTATGGGTTTTTTTGTCTTGATATGGGTCCATAAAACCTACCTCACTGGCTTCCCTGCACTACGAATGCTTAAACTAATCCACTACCTGAACTGCCTCAAAATTTCTGCATATTCTGGGTATGTGCTCTCAAAGCAATCATAATATTACCGTGTGAATGCTCAAGTTTCTGGTGCCATTCGCATAAGAATAGTAGTTTTGAAGGTTAATATAGTTTCATTTCTCATGTAATTACAAAAATTTCTTTGAGAGAAGAAGTGGCGATACAATCTTACTAGCTTTGTGTATTCTGATTATCTGAAAATGAAGTAGAAAATCTGTACTAAATATTAATTTTGAATGCATATGGAAAGAACAAAAACTAATTTGCTATTACATTTCCTGCTTTTACATCAACACAAAGTAAATTCAATTTTTAATCAAAAGAGCAAAATAACCTTTACCCTCCTTAATTACTGCACAGAGATAGAATTCTAAGTACTTGGGAATTTTCAGAAAATGAAAGTAGATCGTCAGTAACTGATGATAATGCTACAAGCCTCATTCTCAGTTTGCCAAGATTGCCCTAGGAAAAGAAATAGTCGCTATCTATCCTGAATATTAAACCATATAGCCTGGTCCCTATTTAAGTTCTTTTGGTTGAGATTTTCAGAGGAACTGAAAGGAGTTTAGCAAAAAAGTTAAAGCACTCTGAATTTCAGTGGGATTTGGACACTTCATTGCATCCCTGACTATATCATCCCACAGATCAAAACTGATGTTGGAGTTCTAGCTAGAAACTAGGAAGCCACTGTAGCTCAGAGAAAATTAGGCAAAGGATTGCTCTCAGAGGTATTCCAGGTGTGAGCTACAATATTTTGTGGGCTGCTTTTTCAAGATAAAGAGCAGCTCAGCATATGACACGCTGCAGAAACCAGCAAAAACATGGAGTGAGTAACCATATCCATACCAGGAAGAAATGGATGTCATCACTCAGATAAGGTGAAGGAAAAGAAATAAAGAATCCCTGGACAGGGTTGTTACTTGACTATGGATCAGCTACCAAGAACCCAACAATTCTGCTCCCATATGAACTGACAAACAGACAATTGTTCTCAGTATAAAATTGCTATTACTTTCCCATTTTGTTGATCTTGCCTCAGTCTCTTTCTACTGAACTCCAGCCAGCTCTTATTCATGCCTTTCCCCCTTTACAAAAGCTGCCTGCACAGTATCTCTAGCAAGGTCAGGTACAATAGAGTTGTAAATATGGAGCCATCACCAGGCTGAAATTTCAGCTGTCTGTGCTTCTAGAAAGAGGGTAAACAAAATAAGAGCCCTTGGAAGGCTATATGATGGGCCTTGAGGGAAAAAAAATAAAATTTCTTCATCAGACTCCAATATATACTCAGCGAGGAAGGAATGGAGTCATGCCACAGACACCAAGACTATTTCTGTGAGATCTATAAAAAAGAGAGAAAAAATCTCATGACCAATGTGTCAAAAGCAGATGAGAGATCTAACAGGGCTGGCATGGATGCACCCAAAGTCCTACTATTGCTACCATCATTATATGGCTTTTTTGTGTAGTTACTCTCAAAAGGCAGTAGAATAAGGTATTTTTACAGATCAGAAAATATTTAAGGTAGCTCCGTTTCAGTTATCATAATTTGTATATTGTTGGAAGAAAAATAACATCTTTTCAAGAATGAAGACTTTGTTAATTCTATGATTTAACAAGTGTCTTGATTTATCATATTTTCTTGCTTTTCTCTATATTCACCTCACTTGAAAGATGAAAACAGTACAGATGAAAATGTAAGGATTACTTAAGAGAGCTGAGAGAGTTCTGCAAAGAACAATGTAAAAGCTGAATGTGTAAAATCAGGCAGAGGCTAGAAGCCTGTTAGCAGCGTATGCAAAGATTATATGTGCTTGTTATCATACTGGTGGAAGAGCAAATCAAGGACATCTTGTAGACTACGAAATAGCTGCAGTGGCTGTGGGCCAATCATGTCATAAACATGAACCTATAGAACCTGAACTGTCATTTATTTTATGTCAATTCAAGTTCTCACTTATTTATTTTCCAGACGCGACTACAATGGAAACAATAAAAGGAAGACTCAACTAGCAGAGGTCTCACCTCTATTTTGTATAATTTGCTGCTTAAAAGCTTACAGAGTAAAACATGTAAATATATGCAGACCTGAGAGTAAGACCTCAGTAAGGAAATTACAGAGTATGGCTGAGGAAACTATGGGCCATAAACAAGAAAAGCACTATGGCTGCTAAGCACCTAGAAACCTGCTATAAATTGTTGCAGAGGTTCTGCTTCAGTGGATTTAGTATTCTGGGAGAGGTTGGCTTTTGGCTACATGCAGCAGGGAATTCGCTGGGGCAGGAGATCACAAGGATTCTCACTGTACCCAGCCCAGCTGCAGCTCTCAGTGCTATGAATGGGGGAATCTGTCAGAGTTATTACCCAGTCCTGGCATGCATATTTTCCTTTAGAACAGCACGACTTGAAGAGAGAGGTACTGGAAATCTCATAATGTTACTGCTGCTTGTAAGATTTCCACTCCAGTGTTTCCAGTGCTGAACAATTTCAGATAAGACATGTAATCATTTCAAGTCAGATCCTCTGTTGATGTAAATTAGCCGAGGTCCACTGGAGTCAATTAAGGTGCCTCAATTTTAAAGGATGTCTCCCTTAGCCTTAAGGTGTTTATCCACACCTTACTTTTAAGGTACTGAATCTTTTAATTTAATTTTTGGATTAGTTCCTCTCATTAAAGGAGTCTGGACCAGGAAAGAATTTTGTATCCTGTGTGTTTGTTGGAGCTTTTTACATGTTGTTTTGAAGGACAGAGAATTAAAGGTGAAGAAACTTAAAAGGCCAAACCAAATACATAGGATGAAAATAGAGAAGTATAGGGTCAGATGTTCGAAAGAGCTTGGAACCTATTCAAACATCCACATAAAGTGGCCAGATTTTCAAATGCCCGGAGGAGCCAGTGGGTGGGAAACACTCTTAAAATGCATGACTTGTTTCAATCAAATTTGAAGTCAAAGAAATTAGTAAGGCTCTTTCTAGTCTGAATCTGGAGAGAAATGGGAATAAATTCCTCTCCACCTTCAATTTTAGTGATTTTCTAGAATAATTCTTTGTTACTGAACTCCATCACAGTTCCCCACAGCACAATTCCATTTTTCCTGAGCCAAGACGATGAAAGGCTGATTAATTCTTTGCAGCTGACTCAGCATTCCCCTGCTGCACACCCTTATTTACAGGAGAGGTAGCTGTGGTCCTTTCTTTAGCCAGAAAGAGACAATTCTTTTCTTTCCAGCCTTTGGCCAGACCTGTGTGTCTTGCTATGCTCCTTTTCACATACTTCATCAGAGGAAACTATGACTATTTTTAATTCAGAAGAAAGGTTTCCAATAAGTATGTCCCAGTCTACCAGAGGTATGCTATGCTGAACCTTCAGAAGAAATAACCCGCAACATGCATAGCACCCCTTCCTAGTAAAATACAGGTGAATCTGGACTCTGCCAGCTCAGAGCAGCCAGGAGCAGGATGGTACATTTATGCTAAATTTTCATTTGTATTTAATTTTGAAAGTTGCCAACCTTTACAAAAATACAACAAAGATAACCTTTCAAGTATGACTTGTAAGCAGTTTCAATGATATCTGCTGACAATCTGAGACAATAGCTCTGGGAAAGGTGTGAAACACCATACTAATCACAACATGATGCTAAATCTACAGTATAGTGATATTTTAAAAGTCAGCAGCATTATTTAGTTACTGCTTAAGAAAAAGAGAGTAGTTTATCTTATGAAGATACACACAATTAATAATTAGTAAGTTGCTACAGTAAGCAAGCCAAATTTGAGAGCATAGAAAACACTTCATTTTTGCTAGCAGTAATATTTCTGACATTCACCCGACCCATTTCTTCACACTTTTGGATTTTAGAATACTGGGTTAAGCCTTTGTCAGTTCTAACTGACATCAAAACTGACTGACTATGGGAGTCTCCTGTCATGAACAAAACCTCCTGAACAATCTGTTGAAGAAAAAGGAAAAACAGCTACTACTTGGTCAGCCCAGTGAGAACTAACATAACTTGTGACATGATGCCTAAAGTAGCTTAAACAAACAGGTGGATGCCTTGCACGTGTGCATGCTTATCTTGCTATTTGCATCTTCAAAAAAGACTCTAAACCTTTCCTCTTCTAAATGTGAAGGATGACTATTGCAATACACAACCAAATAAAGCTCCAGCTGTCTAGGCCATCAGGCCCAACATACCACAGAAGATTCCCCTCTAACTGAAAGACATAATCAACCTAAAGGAAAGGCTAGTTTGGAGGATTTCTTTTACAAGGAAACAGATTTGCCTATCCTTTTTACTTAGTTTTTTCAAGCAGTATATAGCCAACTACAGAAAATGCTGATCTGACAGGTCTGGGCTAGAATTATGGAAATCCAGGCCCCCCATGCCTTAGGGTGGCAAGAATGGAAGTGGCACTACCCGCTCAAAGTAAATCCATATGGGGAATGTTTCATGCAAAAGGTGGTATGGGCCACCAGCTGGTAACATTGGGAATGGTTATACCAAGGGTTCAGCTTTCTCTGCTCCCACCAGGTCATTTGCAGGCACTCCTTGGCAGGGTTTCTTACCACTTATAAATTAGTGCTTATGATTTTCATCATAAGTAACACAGCATTTTTAAAATATGTACTACATAAAGGTAAGGCATAATGAGCATACCATACAGATGGACTCACAAATACCTGAAAGCAGCAAGGTATGACTAAATGAGGGGAAGAGCAGTCCATTGGATGACACCATTAACAGTCCTGAGGAATTTCATCAATACTGTTCAGCCAAAATTCTATTAATGGGATACTGCCTGTATGGGATACTGCCTATATAGGATACTGAAAATTTTTTTGTTTGCATTGAAGGTATTTGTGAGGTTATAAACTCTCCACTTAGGAGTGACTTTTGTCCTATAGGTGTTTTACAATGTTTCATGCAATAAAAATGTGGCTTGTGGAAATTGCTTTTATTTCCTTTACAGAAATGGAGTGTGCACAATGTAATCAGCTATGATTAATTTATTTCTCTTAAAATGGATTCTCCAAAAAAATTTTCAGAAAAGACGTCATTTTCCTAAGGGGTCTAGATTCTCAAAGACACAAAAGGCAAGCCAATCAGACATTATACCAGGCATACAATTATAGGATGTGTCCTAACAAAATCCTGCAAATCATACCACACATTATACTGGACTCCTGCATATCTGAAATTCACTGTTACCCAAACCACCTACCTGCTGTAATCACAGCATTGTACAATGCGTGGGTGCACAGCATTCAGCCTGCCGAGATCTATTTCATGACTCCCAATGCATACCAGATACCAGACTGGTAGATTACTATATCTGTGTTCTCCTGCCTGTCACAGTGAATAAGTGATTTAATATACAGTTGTAGGATTAAGGCTTGATGTTTTTTTAGAAAAGGAAAACGCAGCGTGTATCTTACTAAACTTTTATTCATCCCCAAACTCTGATGTCAGAGCTATTTGCCTTCCTAAAAAATTTTAGACGTATCCTTATGCACCTACTCACAAGAATCAAAAATACTTTTCCTTAACTTTAAATAAAATGGTCAAGTCATCGATAGTGTACAATCACTTTCTGCAGTGTATCTCAGGTTGGATTATATTGGATTATATTTTTTGTTTAGCATACATGTACAACGATAGTGACAGAATGTTCCTGTTGAATAGGCAAACTCTTGAATATGAGAAACACTAGAATTATTAAGGCAATGCATGCTATGCTGCTTTAGTTTTATTGGGTACATTATGATAAAGGCTTTGATTACAGGATGCCATCATATTTTTTCCCTGGGACCTCTGCCTCATTCTGTGCATGGGATGGATGGATGCTCACTTAATGAGCAGTGATCCAATATATTTTTTATTCTTATTGTTCAATGGGTGGCCTTGGGCCTTATTTGCTGCATACTATTCAGACCCAGATATGAAGATAGAACTATTAATTTCCTCATGAGTTTTTCTGTAACTGTATCTGCATCATCACAAATAACTACTATCTTACTTCTACAAAACCTCTGTAAGATGAGAATATGTTTCCATATGATTCCTTCTGCAACATATAGAGAAATAAGGCACAAAGTCTAAAGTTGAAAAAAATCCATTATTTTGTCCAATTTGAGATGTCTACAACTTAATGTTTTGGAATATATGGCACAGAGTGTCCCTTCGTACTGTCAGAATTGCTGCTTCTCTTCACTTACCTTGCAGCACTTTTGCCAGTCCAGCACCAGAGTTCCAGCCTAAGTGTCACAAAATGAGAAAAACGCAAGTAGTAGCCAGCTGTATAAAACCAGAGTTAAGTGAAACAATCAGTGTCCTGGATCTGAAGGACCCAGGACAGAGAAAGAGGATTATATCATTTGGATCAGTTGCCTTATTTTTAAAATATTTTTTTCTTTTGCATTTCCTCATCTCATTCGCCACACAACCTGTATAGCCAAAGAACCGTTCTGCAGAAGATATGATCCTTAATAACATAAAACACAGCCTCCCTAGAGTAGGGCTATCTGGCACACTAAATTTCTCTGATTTTTTAGACTCCATCAAGGAGTGCTGGGTACTGCCAAGATTTTCTGCTTCATGACTTCTTGTATATTATATGAAGAACCGCCTTTAGGGCATCTTTAGGGTATCCTTACCTTTTGGACATATAAGCCCATCCCTTCTTTGGGAGTCAAGCATGCTAGTACATTGCATGAGACATGGCCCCATGGAAACATAGTGGAAAGCTGTACTGTTAGTAGCTGTATCATAAAGCAGAAGCTTATCTCTGATCAACTAAGATTGCATAACTAATCTTGGCCATTTACTAACTTCTGAGTGCCTGGCTTTACAAGGCTAATTTTTATGCGGACTCTAGGTACTTCTTTGTAAGGCAATAAAAAACCAAAATGTTTGTCATACGGCATCATACTGACATCAACACTGGTTATCAACAAGAAAGCCAGCTTTCAACCTACTCATCTGTCTCATCACCTACTAGTGCAATGGGGGCCCATGACCCACTACCAATGAGAGTTTCTCTGTGATTCTCTGGTGCTCTTCTGAACTAGTAAGTGCTTTGACAGATGCTTTGATTTTTGTTCAACAAATATTTGCTGAGAACAGAAATCTGGTAAGACTCAAGAATTCTGGATTCATTTTTACATTTTAGAGGACAGAGTGCTTTAGGGCTCAGGCCTTTCTGCCTGTCTACCAAGCCTAATCTCCAATTTGGGCTGTGTATTCTCCTGTTTGCCACTGTGCCAGACCTCTGTTTTCCCCTTTTTCATCATCCCAGTGTCATCATCCTAGTCTTATCACCTTCAGATGACCTGGCTCTCAGCTCCACACGTTTTACGTCAGTTCATCCTATTTATATACAGACACCCTTCCTCTCATACTATCCAGTCATCTTTCAAGTTATTGTTCCCGAGATTCTCAACCAGATGCAGGTTATTTTTTTTTTAAACATGGTGGAGCAAGTTTCTCTCAATCTTAGAAACAACCGAGCTGGTCTTGCAAATCTTCTGAGGAGGGAAAAAAAAGCGATCTGAAAGAGACAATTCTTCAAGGAAAAGTTTATACCAATGCATTAATGTTTTGACACAGATCTAAGCAACTGAAAACAAGGTAGTCTAAAGGGAAGCATGAAACTAACTTGGCTGCAAGCAGCACTGCTGGCTCCACCTACAATAAATCCTTGTCCCTTTCACACAAATAACCAGGTCTGGAAATGTTGCTTTTCCATTTACAAATAGATCATTTTGTCTCTTCTAATCCAGCTTTTTTGTGTCATCTGGCACCAAAGGACCAGAAACTGGGCAAACCTCCCCAGATGTGAATTCCTTCAGTGTGGGCTGATATAGTGCCAGAACACTGCAAATGCAGGAGGTGCCATGGTTGCAGCTCTGCTGCTCTTTGGCTATTGACAGATCTTCCCTCTGGAGCCACTATCAACCAGTGTAGTGTAAAAAAACAGCCCTGGGGCTGCTTTCAAATATTTCAAGGTAACACAAAGGTATCTGCAAAGTAAAAGTGCCATTATCAGTTCATGTCTTGTCCATCACTATGGACAGGAATTTTCTTTTTCTCTGGAAAATGTCGATCTGGAGATTTTCTGAAGGAACATAAACACACCAACGCCAAAGGTGGAGCTCCTGGTCAAAATGAGTACAACTATTCTATAATTTACACACAGTTTTGAACGCAGATTTACTGTGTATTGATTATATTTCGGTGTATAAAACATGAGACAAAGCTGGAACATGTTAGCAGAAATAATTTGAGTTTGTTCTAATCCCTAATGCATGCACAAGCATGAACAGACTAGTCATAGTCCTGGCTGTGCTTTCCCACTTGAGTCCTCCACACCAGATCCTTAATTGCCTTGCAACAGAATTACATGGAAAATATTGGGAAGCCAAACTGACCTTTCTAAATGTGCCTGAGTTTATAACATAGATACACATACAGAGCACAGCACGACTAAACTGCTTGTAGACAAGATAATAAAAGCCAAAGGGAGTCTCAGTCAGAGCAGAATAGCCAAGGAAGTGACAGTCAAAACCTTTATTCTCAGTCCCTCACACCACAGGTAGGTGCCCTAAATATGATTCTATTAGCGCTTCGGAATCTGCTAAAAGTCTGTCTGTGTGGGTGAACAATTTTTTAAAATCTTGAGCATACCCCATTGCAGAAAAGAAAAAATAATTCTGAAAATCAGATAAAAGTTTTCCATGTTTTCTAGTTTTCATTGTTTCTTTCACAAACTGTAGCACCCAAAGGTTTGTGGTTTGAGGGGTGAAATGTCATAAAACTCTAACCACCCTAACATGTAGAAGACACTTATAGGCCAGGCAAGATGGTCCAGCAGCCATGAGCCCTGTACTTGTCACCAGAAGCAGGAAAACCAACAAAGTTGCCCAACATTACCAAAAGCTACTTTTTGGGATAAAGAAGCTTTAAAGTGAGGCAGGGATTCCATAGATGCTGAAGCATGGTATCTGAGGACTAAACTGGTGTCATTTAACGGCACTATGGTATCTGCACCAGGAGAAGAGTTTGCACAGCTGATCAGTAGCAATGTTTCCACTGGAAGATGCACACATTATAAGTTCTGCTGATAAAAGTTGAATCAAGCTCTTTACAAGGGTCTGAAAATATTGCAACCATGCTGCTTCATCAGCATTGTCATTTACCATTGCCACTTGTCCCCTAGTTTCTTTAGATGGTTTCTGTCTGTACTGTGTGTGATCGTCTTCCCCTTTGATGCATCTGTCCCATGGAGTAGTTTTGCTTTGCATGTTTGCTGTACCAGTTCTTCTTTTCAAATCTCAGCTCATTGACTAAACATCTGAGTTTGGCTCTGTGTCTGCCATCATTCATCTGTGTAATCATATTATTTGATTCTGGAAGGCCTTTAGGGATACACTTTGCATGAAAGGAACCTTCTAAAGTCTTGAACCGTATAATCGATAGCAGCAGTGTGGTTTTCATTGATAGTAATGCGTTGACCCCTCTTGTATGCCAGATTAAGAGCTAATGCCAACTACTGACCTCTCACCTATTTGGTACAGCCTGTCATGATCCTTAAACCACAGCATATACAAAGTATGATAAATACATTTTCCTGAAGTCAAAGTCTGGGTTACAAAGCACTGTGAAATCAGAAATGCAAATAACAAAATACAGGATATACGTTGTTTAGCATAGCAATGCATATGACAGCAATAATCACATCACTGTCAGAGGAAATGTGGTATACAACAGCAACTGAAATCTACTATTAAAAGTGTAAGGAAATGCAGCTCCTAAATCATCTAATTGTTTTATTTCTAGGCATGAAATCATATTTTAGCCATTGACTAAATGAAAATGGAAAGAGGTTTATAATTTGACTAAAACACATGCTGATGATGAATAATTTAGTCATTAATAAAAACTAATACGCTGACCCCCACAGCAAACAATTGCTTTCAATATTTCCTTGTCTCACTACTGTACAGAAAAGAAAACACAGCTTTTATGAAGTTCTTCTACTCCATCATTATTTTACATTTATGCAGAATATCTCACTGATCACAATTTTCATGGTCCATGTCTTGGCTTTTTACTTCAGTAACTGAACTAAACTTCATTTGCTAAATAAACTGGAATATACAATGAAAATAACAGCCAGAGTCTGACAGAAACCTATAAATGTCATGAAAGTGAAGGTTAAAGCCGTTCTTCCAGGCCCTGGTGTTGGGGTTCTCAAAGAAAGGAGAACTCATCCTCTCTGACTGTTCAGGATATTTTAAAAAGATAAATCTGTATTAAGGGACAAATCTTCACATTTCTTCTTCAGTCCATCCCCTGTTTAATCCTGCTTGAATTTAAATGCTAAAAATATTCTTTGCGCCACTAAAGGGAGTACCTTGAAACCAGCAGAAGGACTTTTTACTGTATGGATCTATGTAGGAACAATGCAAGTAGATCTCTCAGCATTGCTTTCCAATTTGTGGCCTACTTTTGAAAGATGTACTTAATATTTTTAAATCATACTCTGTAGGTGTATCTGGTATTTTTTTCATATGGGTAGCTATGCATGTATGCAGCCGTTTTGTTTTGTGTGTATATTGACAGCCTGAGCACCTTTGGGACCACCTTTGGTGTGCTCTGTCTCTGGGTTGACTCCAGGTGCGGCACCCTCAGGGACACCCGAGGGCAGCAATTTTACCAGGCCACGTGCTGCAGTCCCATAATCCTGCCCACCAAATTTAGACCATGGAGTCTGGAGGTAGATTGGAACAGGGGAGTCCTTTGCCCTGCCTTCACCCTAAACCAAAGACATGTCAGGCAGAATCAGGCCCACATCTTGCAAGCACAAACTGGGTAAATTTCAAATGCTGAATGTACACCTTTGGCAAATTAGCACCTATTTCCAGTCACAAGCAGAATAATGCATTGATGGAAAAAACCACTGTGTTAAGTGAGTGCAGTTTTAGCAGGGGAACCAAGGAAGCTATAGCCCTGCCTTTAGTGCCAGCCAATGCACCATGCACTCCCACGTCAAGTGGTGGAGTCACAGCCACAAAGCTGCGCAGCCTGCGCCACCCTGCAGGCAGACCCAGGCTAGCTGCATCTTGTGTAAATATGTATCCACATGTGTGCCAAGAGGTGCAGTTTCTCAATTTGTGTGAAAGACACACAAATGGAATGCCTTTCAGGTAAGAAAAGAACATATGTGTTTTTAAGGACAAGACCCCCTACTGTTGCTCATTGTATCTGGGTCTGAGACACATGTTCTTAATGCAACAGATATATGGAACTTCAGAGCCTCACTGCATAAAGTAGACGGTTGGATTTTAATTTGTTAGCATGGGTAGAGCTCAATTTCTTGTGTTTTTTAACGATGTAGTTCTGTTTGTGATATATAAATTGAGTCTAAGCCATGACTATTACGGAATGAAGCTGGACGATTGTAAAGACATGAATCGGACCATTTAAATTTTCCTTTATTGCAATAAAGGACTCAAACAGAAGACATACAGATAGCATCTCCCAGACACAGAGGGTTGTTCAAGGCAGGGTATGTTCTAAAAAATTTAACACAGAGACTATGATGCTGGGAAAATGTCTCTTTTAAGAAGTACTGCAGACATTTGAAATAATTCTGTTACCTTTTACAATACTTTTCATGTAGTTACTTTCATCAAGTACATGCACATAGTGTACATATTTACTTGTGCTTTAGATGCCTTAGTTCATTCCACCTGTCTTTCCAGAAAGACAAATCTTCTATAGATCCTGTGCCATATCCCCCCAATCCCATGGGGATGGTATAAAATGACACTAGGAACCTGTGCTTAGGTAACAATTCCCTTCTCCGGCACTCTTGTGTTGAATGCCTTGTTTACTCTTCCCTTGAGCAGGACATGTTTCTATGCATCATTCCATAGGACAGTACGCTGAGAAGGAAAATCTCTCTCACAAAGTTGTATATAAATGGGAGTCTCTTTTGGCAGTACACATCCTTAAAAGAGTATAAAGCCAAACTGTCATGTAACAGTCCTGGAAAAAAAATTACTGAAGTTTTATTGTGCTCTTTGCATCATTTTTATTCAGTAGTCTGAAGAAGTAAATAAATAACAGTTATTAAAAAAGATCTAATTCTCTCAGCATCTTTCTGAGGAGAGTAAGTGAACTTCTGAGTAGATCCTGACTTACACAAATTAATACTACCTGCTGTGACATACGTGTGCTGAGCTTGTTATGGTTTAGTCCTCTTGACTGAACGAGCTTTTAAAATCACAAATTGTTTCCAAATTACCTGCTTGAGGCTAATTCCAGCAGGCTCTACTCCCTATTGCTGCTCTTCCCTGGAGCTATGCTACCAGAGCCCAACTTCCTGGACCTGGCTGTGTTGGCTATGTTATAGGTATATTTGTTTATTTACTTACTTGTTTGGTTTTAAAGTATAGTCAATACTTTTTAATGTCAACCATAAACAGCCACCAATAACTATGATGGGCAATGAATCAAGACATTCGAGGCTGAGGTGAGCAACCTGAAGTCTTCTGACAGAGAGGCTGAGCATCCTCTTTTTAACAAGTTTCACTCCCAAAATAGCTTATGATCTGTTGCAGCCGCCTTTGTCTTAAATATTTGTTAATTTATAATTATCGGTTTATGCTAATGTAAGGCATTTGAGTACAGAAACAGGCTACTTACTGTTGAGATAACACTAAGTAACACTAGACACTGTAGTGAAGTTAGACTAACTTAGACTAGATACTCCAGTCACCAGATAGTTATTCCCACTTCTGATGGGTCAGGATTATAAGAAGTCCCACCCTAGCTGTATAGCAAGGATCTGTAAATATTAACTCCAGTGGTTGTTCTCATGAATCCTACAGAAGTGAATGAGGGGCATGCTTTACAGAGGGTGTGAACATCCACCTCTCCCTTGAAAATCTGTCTGCAGCAATTAGGCTCTGAAAGCTTGGTTCTGCAAGATGCAAAATATCTTCACCTTACTCAGAAAACTGTTTTCAGTAAGTGTTTAAAGTGAAGTATATAGCTGCAACCAGTAACAGCCAGTAACTCTATTTGGTGTTCATCTTCTTCAGCATACATGTAAGTCTTTCAGTGGATTGTGCTGGAAATCTCAGTAGTTTATAGGAATGAGTAAGAGATTATGACTTGAGTGAAGTTGAAAGAGTGAGAAATCAGGACCCTGTCAATTCGAATGAACTCCAGGTCTTCTTCCATTCTTTTTTCACCTAGGAGAACATATCCTACTAGTTCCCTCTGTCCTCCCCACTACAGGTTTCCTAAAAAAAACCCATGTTTACCTATTTTGCGTTATTTAAAATACTCCAATAGCTGTTCTTCCACGTCTCCTGTCTATTCAATGCAAGTGAAAACCGTAAAATGAAGTTGAGTAATTCTGGCACCCAAAGAAAGTGCAAGGAGACACTTTTGAACAGCCAGAGGACACAAAAGCACTGCTATATTATACTCTTTGTCATTCCAATTTTAACAATAACAATAAGTATATTAATCACCAGCACCACTGAAGTTTTGTGTGCAATTAGCATTTCAACGCCCTCTCCCTTTGCTGGGGTGGAGCGGTTCGCCTCCATTGTAAGCTGCTCTTAATTGTGGTGCAAGAATGGACGGTTCTATGATTGCATTTTGGAAACTGGTGGCAGTTCAGTCGTTAGAGGCGAGCTCAGGTTTCTTTGTTTGTTTGTTTATTTGTTCCTGTACTTGTACTTCTGCTGTGTTAACTCATGGAAATTGCTCAGGGACAGATTTAAATCAAAACAGACAGTTTCCATTTTTGCTCTGTAACTAGTAAGATTTGTTTAAAAGGCGCTGCTGCTGGAACATAAGGCATGTCTGGAATGTTTGTTTACTTGCCGTTCTGAGCATGTGCCCTTTTGTCAGGAGACAGGGCTTTCTGCGGTGCAAATCTCCAGTGCCAGTGGCTGAGCCTCTTTAAATAATTAAAATAATAGTGGATTGAGATGGGTTATTCTATTTTTTAAAATAAAGATGTGTGTATGCTATTTAATGCAATGGCTTCAAATATTAACTTTACTGGTCTTTTAAAGACCTGCACAAGCACACACATGTAAATGGTTCCTAGGATTACGCCTCAGCAACTTGAAAATGTTTGTATTTCTTCTGTGCTGGATATATTTTGCTTACCCAAGCAGACAAGTCCTTTCTGGTTAATCCTACCCAGTTCTGTGACTTGCCCATCCCATGGGGATTTGGTGCATGGAGGTTATTTGTTCTATTAATCAGGAGGTTCCTAAATTCTAATCCTTGGTAAAGCACTGGATTGCCATCTGACCTTGGCAAGTCACTTGACCTCCTTTTGCCTCTGTCAATCCAGCTGGAAAATTGGGTAAAAAGCAGGACTTTACTGAAAAACAGATGCTGCATCTGAGATGAGATTCCTTTCGCAAATAATAAAGCAACCAGAGTGAGACTAAAAAGGGAACTTTTGCAAAAGGTAACTTTCTGGACTTTACTAATCTTTGTTACATTTTACATTTTGGTAGGAGATTCATCAAAATGCCTTGTTTGACAAAACAATGTATGCTGGTGGATGAATAGCTGATGCAACATTTATGCAAGGAGTTTTGTTTAACTTGAAAGACCACATAGCTTTCTTCATTTAGTAATTTACATTGGCTTCTTCTTGATGTAGGAGGAATGAGGTAATGAAGGGACTAGACATGGATATCATATCTGACTGAGCCAGCAACATGCCACAGGCCTGATTCTCTGGCCTACTCTGCTCTGCTTCACTGTTCCTATGGGGAAAAAAAAAGGAAGAAGAAGCAGCCAGCGCTTTTCTCCTATTTGGGGAAGCAAAAATTCATTTTTCTGAAACATGCACTCTTGGATCAAAGGGAAAGTCTATGCTCCTAAATTCTTCTGCTGCTCTATTGTTCATTTTTCACTCTGAATGACTGCTAATCAGTATACTAATGATGTAATTGGTGCTATCTGCACAAATACATCAAATTTCACTGGGGACTGAAGTGTCAAATGTCCTTCTTACAAATCTAACAGAATCCTGACATTTTATATAGAAAATCAAATTCAGCTCAATACAAAATCTTTTCCTTGAAAGTGTAACAAATGGGCAATGGAGACTAACATTATGGCTTGACTGGAAATGACATCCCAGAAGAGGATAAGAGATAACAGATAAGTGAGAAGTCATGATGAACTGCTCATTTGCTCCTGCATATACTTAATACATTTCAAGAAACTTTATCTGTTCATTTTTGTTTGTTAAGACAATTACTTATACTCTTGTTTACTCTTACAAAATTATTAAACATCTTACAGCTCTGTATGATTTCAGTGAGTTCAGCAATTCTATATTCGATACTATCAGCAATTTTTTAAAGTCAAGTCATGGTACTTATTTAAATGACTAAATAGGGGTTAGAGCTTGCCTATAGGATGTTAAGTTCTGAAAAAGAGGTCCTTTCTATGCTTAAAATCATTTAGATTTGAAATAGAAAGTGGAACTCAAATGATGGAGGCTCACCTAAAATGAAATTAGAATAAAATGGTTGCAGGCTTTGAAAAGCAGAACTACCAAATTTCACAGGAGTAACTGAGCAGGAATTAATTCTCTTAGGTAAAGGAAGAAAACAGTAATTAAGGAAGACAATCAAATTTTTGCATGGTTTTTGGGGTTTTGTTTTCTTTTTTCCAGTTCTTCTATTGGTCCTTTAATCTTGGTGGCAAAGATTCATATTTCTTCTTACTAATTCTCTCTGACAATAAGTTGGCAACTTTCCCTGCGAAAATATGTTGGTGGTGTTTTAGGTTGACCTCACCCTTAGGGAGAAAAGTGGCATGGTAGAAGTCTTTGTTTCTTGTCATAAAAAGTATAAAGAGGTATTTTTTCTTTGACTCCATAAGCAAGAATTTCTATTTATTTTGCACAGCAGACAGTACACAAAATACACTGTGATTGTGTTCAGATTACTTTTCCATGCGGCAGGTAATCTTTAACTGGTAAATGAGTGGTATGATATGGCTTTGAATGGCATCTCTCATATCATCTTCCCATAAAGCTCCACTGAATAAGTACCAAATAAAGAATATTTCTATCACCTGTCAGCCTATACATGAAGGCATTAAAGTAGTTAAAAAATCAGCTAGGCATTTTAGAAAGAAATCTTTCAAAGACTTAGATTTTCTTCAGAAACAGATTTTTTTCTAATGGAAAATTGCAAAATTGTAACACTTGCTTTTATCTCAAAACAAGACAAAAATCAGAATGAATTAATTAAAAATCTGACTACAGTAATTAATATTATCTTATCAAACGAAATATTTTCCCTTTTTAAAATAGTAAATTTCAGCATATCAGAGTGAAATGATTCATTAAAAGCTTTCCTAACAAAATCTGTAATTGCATTAGAAATGATTCTGTGGAAAAGTATGATCTGTATCTGATGTCTGGTTAAGCTATGTTGCATATAATACAGTGCTGGGCACCATACAAGGGCAAAGGCAGGAACGATCTCTGCTTTTCTGAAGAATTTGCATTCTAAAAAGAAAGAACGTAACAGATAGGGAGGGGAACAGATGCATCTTTGTTCCTTCCCGTGTCCCTTCTGATCCCTGCCCATACCACTCCTCTCTTTAAGTCTGCGTCCCCATCCAGCATTTCTCCCCTGCTTTGAATTCTAAATCCACTTGCAAGTCATTCTCCAATTTCGATTTCATTCAGACTTTCCACCACTGGGTAACTGATGTGCAGAGAAGTGCTTCCACCTCACTGTAAGATGCCTCAGTAAAGGCAATCCCATATGTATGGGTTCTGGTATTCTGGTATTGGATTAGTTGTACGGACAGACTGTACAGACAGAAGTTATGCCTTTCAACATCATCCTCTTTTTGTTCTCTGCCTCTTGCCTTCTTGCTCCAGTGCACTGCTGGTGGCTCTTACACATTAGTCAGAGTTTGTCCGATGCTAGTTACTGGGTATATTTTCCCAGTGGATTCCTGGCCCATATGTTTTCATGTGTTTACAATATTTTCCTTCTTTCTACTGACACCTATTACTCATTTTTATCATCTCCCTTTTCTTGACTGATGCTACTATATTAAGAAGGGGAGGGAAATGTGTAAGCATGAAGATGTGGGCATGGATGGTTATTCTTTCCATGTGTTATGTGATGACTGGGAAATATTTTACATTTGTCAATGAAAACCCAAGGCTCAGTCCTGCATTTTTCATTGATGCAGAATTACTGGAGCAGGGGGGGGTGGGAGGCGGTGAGGGGGTGTTTGTCTCCTGACACGACACTTCCTTGACTATTATTTCCTTCAGATTTTATTCTGGAGGCTTAGGTAGTTGCTATTGATAACATGTTCTGGGGAGCAAAATGAAAAACAATTCAGGTTATTGTATTTAACCTGTACAGTGTCTTTAAGTGAGAGCTGAGGGTGTTTGACCCTATTTGGGTCAGGCTCTGAGGAATTAACCAAGCAGTGAACTCTAATATCCAGCTTGCCTATCTTCCTGATAACCTGACTGCATTCACTGTGTAACTGCACAGCTTTCTGATAAAATTCACCTGGTACTCAGGACCAATCTCAAAGGGAAAAAAAATCCCTCCCCTGCTTTCCTGGGGGGAAATATCTTATGCTTTCTTCTGGGCACATGCAGAAAATAGCAACATTTTAGCAATGTCACCTTCTAAAGAAAAATCTATATTTTCTCTAATTGATGCAACAGTAATTTCATTGGGATGGCCTTCAACTATTTTTTTTTTAATTTATCAGTAATTAAATAATCTGTACTTGATTGTGTGTATGTATAAAAAACATACACGCATGCCTTTTTTTTACCTATCAGGCAGAGTTCTCTATCAACAGTCAGTAAATCACATTGGGCTTCTTTTTTTTCTCCTTTTTTTTCTTTTTCTTGATCAAGCAAACAGTATGTCAGTGCAGGGAAAATCTTACTGCCTGTTTAAGTTAGAATTCTTTCACGTGCCTCTTTTACTGTCTTGGAGAATTGATGGAGTTTGGGATCTTGTTCTGTCTCCTTTCCTTTTCTGGTATATTTCTATTTAAAGTCTCACTGCCTGATAAAATGCCTGTATTTAGTGGCTCTGGCTCTAACAGTTCCATCTCCTGTGAGAAAGATGAAGGCTTCAATAAGAAACAAGTAGATAATAGCTACCTCACACCGGTTCTCTGTAAGGCTTAATTCTTAGGACCTCATACAGTACTCAGAGAAGTGAGTGGACTAGCCATTGGATCAAGCCTTTCCTTTATGCAAAGATCTCCCAAGACACCCTAAAGGAAGATGTGAATAATGTTCAAAGCAAAAGACTCGCTCTTGTGTTATTATTTTTATTAGGATTATTGTTAGCGTTCATATCTTTCTTTTCTTTAAAATTGCCTTTCACCACACCAGCAGAGAGCTAGAAAGAACACTGTCCCTTTTGCCCAGCTCCCCAAATGTGTTTTGGGACAAGAGGCAGTGATTATAGAGGCAGCATCATGTAAGTATTAGCATGATTAGACTGCCATGTCTTAGATATCACGCCGTTCCCAGTACTCTGGAGCCTGTATATTCCTGGCAGTTCCCCTGTGAAGGAAGTAGTTTGTGTGTTGATGGATACCATGCAAATTGTTCTGTCTGAAGGAGCTCTTGCACAATCAACCTATTTGAGAGGAGAAAAAAATGGATTCCCTCTGCCTGTGTAATGCTGTCACTCAAACCACACCTAAATACCAGTAGGAGACTGAAAGTTTGGGGAATTGTTGTTTTTGGCTAGCAATTACTATGCAGCACACAGCCAGATCCTGAGCTCGGTGGCGTAAGCATAAATCCAAAACTCGACTAAAATGGCTTAAATACTCCAGGTTTACACCAAACCGGTGTAATCAGAATGACCTAACTGCATGCATGACCATCTTAGAAAAGCATACTAAAATTATCTGTGTAAGTGCATGTGAAATTTTGAGGAGTACTGTCTGCTTTGCATACTTTTCATTAGTATTTACAACTATTTAAAGAAAGCTACCAGTGTTGTCAAAGCAAATTAACTTGTTCTTTGAAAATCAATCTTCCTTTTTTTTTAGGTGTATACTGTATATCCTCACACATTTTTTGCCACTGATGGTTTGACACGTTTTTATCTCCATGAACAACAAAGCCATGTATAATTCCATGCAATTGTCTTTTAAGATATGAAGGGAAAAAAACCCTAATTTACAACACAAATATATTAGGTTTTTATATAAAAAGCATCACATGTATTGATCAAAATGACTTTCTTTACAATATTTGATGCTCCAAAGAGAACTAATTGTATTACATGTTATAAGTGTATATTATCTCATTCAAGCTGTGCCAAACAGGAAAATTGACAAGAAAGCATCTACACTGGAGTTACATAGCTCCAAGTTGTAATCAGATAACAGTGTCTATATACTGAAGTAACATTATCCTAAAGGACTTTTTCAGATGCTGCCTAAGAGGAGCTTGGAATATCTTTATTAATCTTTATGTAGATTAAAACCAACTTCCACATATATCTTGCATTTTTGTACCTCTTAGTTTCCAAATATATTTGTTAAGGCTAGACAGTCTTTGCACATAATGAAACTGTTACTCGTATAATTCAAAAACCTAAAGTAGGACAGTTAATCTAACGCACATCCATACATACTTATAAACAGTACAGGATGAAAACAAAATTGTCATGTATGCATACACAGCGTATATATTCCGTAATAAACTCTTCCTAATCAGTTGTGCACTTTATAAAACAATGTAAGAGAAATGACAATGCTGTCATTTGTATATTCTCCCTCAGTTCTCTAATGGAAAGCTTTTTTTTTTTTCCTTGCCAACTCATTCCTGACAATGTTAATGATTCACTATAAAGCAGCTTCTGTGCTATGATTTGTGACATTCAGGCTGGTTAGATGGGAGGACTAGGCAGGTTTCTGGGGAGTGTTTTGGATGCAGAAATGCCTTGAAGATAGCACTTTATTATATTTAGGACAAGTATGACATCCCACTTCAAGGAAAAGGCCCCTATACATATTGAGAAGGGATTTCTATGGTTTAAGTGGGGAGGAGAAGGTTAGTTTAAAAGAATGCCTGTGTTTTTTGAGACGACATAAAGATAGGAGGTAGAGAAATGGAGGCAGGAGGCAGAAGGATTATGGATAATGGAAGAATTTTGCCTGAGGGTATGTGCCTGCTTTGCCTATTCCTGTATAACTAGAATATTTATAATTCAAATACTTATCTTTAATAATTAAAAACCAAGGAATATTAAAGACAAAAGGTAGAGAATATTATGTACACATATGTAGGCATCATGCATTAAATCCCTACAGTTGCAAAATATAGCAAGAGGTAGATTTTAAGAAGGTTAAAAAAGTGAATATTTTAAAATGTCTTGAAAAAAGAATTTCTAATTCACTCCAGTTCTGCCAGAAGTGTTACCCCTTACTTCTTATTTCTACACATAACTAGTCATGGGGAGAGCTACTAAAAATACACTGCATGGTGGCTTGACATCAGCACATCAACAATTAAAAAGGGGATACAAATATTTCAGGTTTTCACAACCTTAAAAGTTTTGCTCATGATTTATGAAAACACCGGATTTGCCAGGGCAATTGCATTTTGCTTTTACAGGACGGTTAGTTACATAGCTTAAGTAAACTGCTAGTTGCAACAGAATGTAATATTCTACCACATTCAGTAACACCCTCTGATCTGCTTTCCACAGACAGCAAAGAAACAAAGAAAAACAGCCATTGCTGTGGATAGAGAAGAGTGTTTGAAAAGAGAAAGAGACCTCAAATATGCCCCTAGGTATTATAAAGCTGTCAATTACAAGCAGAAAAACAATACAAAGGCTGCAACAAATAATTTATAAAGAAAACTATGCAAACAAATAATAACAAAAATTAATCCATTAACTTTGAATGATTTGGAAGATGCCATTTCAAAGATTATAAATTAGTGCAACAAAATCAAAAAGGCTGTGGTTAAAAATATTTCAGAAACAGACATCTTGGAAACCAAAATATGAGTAAATCAAAGATTCAACTCAAATTATTCACTGAGGGCAAAGTAGTTCAATTTTGAAGTATGTTGCCTTTATGAAAGTGAATTTATGGATGATAGCTTAAACTAATGCTTGAAAATCAGAGGTGTTAATATTTACACCTTTGCTCATTACAGCAAGGAAAAGATTAACGAAGAATTAAACATCCAAGTCTCTTTGCTTCTCCATCAAACAGAGTAATCCCTGACTGAACGTTAATGCAACCTGACAATAGTAAGAAACTCTTCTTCTACATATATGTATGTATGTATATTACACATATAATGTAAGCTTTAGAACAGATGCTAACACACCTGATTACGAGTTTAATATACATGCGCTGATACCAAACTACAACTAATGAATAAGACTAGTGAAATCATTACTCCAAATGGAGGAACCTGTTCATAATCTAAAAATATATCAGAAAAAGTAGTGAAATGCTATTGTTGAAATATAAGTGCATCCTATATAATATACTTCACCAGCCCCTGCAGGTTTAGATTGACCATGATATTGAATTGTGGCTTTTAATAGATGCCTGAAATATTACAGATCAAATAAAGACCTATGAAGGTCGCTGTTTTTAAAGTACAAATGCCTGAACAAGATTTTTTTAATGGGTTTTTTGGGTTTGATTTTTTTTCCAAAAAAGGTCAGGAGTTTTCTCTTAGGACATGAACTACAACTTATCTCAGTCAATGAAGGGCTCTCATTGACTTCACTCGGTTTTAGGTTTGGCTCATGGGACAGAGAAATGAGAAACATTTTTATATCGTTTCAGGACTTACACTGTGAGTCTTAAAATTGTCTGAAAAAGCATGTATAGATAATAAGGGAATACAATGCCACCAGCATTATCTGTTCAATGCCAAAGTGACAAAGGCTTTCTATATGTTTGGGACCTGCTATGTAGCACGCAGTACTGGTGAGGTTAATAGTAACTAGCCAGTCATGGTTTGGACCCAGGACAGTGAGTTTGCTAGCCCAGGACAGGTAACCTGAATGTATCCTGTCTTAACCTTGCATCCACCATGGCATAGGCTCAAGGCAAGCAAAGGGTAGGTTGGCTGCCATCTGTGCCCACATCCTGTCAACACAGGTTCATGATGATGAGTAATAGATGGGAAAGATACGTGATGCTTAATTAATTATATTTGACTGCTGTGCTCTTCTTTTTTTTTTTTTTTTTATTTTTGCTGTATGCATTTTAAGTTTCTAGTAATTACAAGCTTTTATTTTTAGAGAGTGCTTTTGTGAAGAAGACTTGTTGAAAGCAATTTTATACTAGTTTATCCAAAGGCAGATATTACCTGTTTATGGGCTTTGTATTAAGGGAGTGGTGTGTTTGAAGGTTTTAACTTTAAATTAAACTCAGTTTCTTAATTTATGCATGTCTGTTCATCCAAAAGGCCATTATTACAAAGGAAAGGAAAAGATTTTTTGGCAAATTGATACAGATCAATATAATAGCTCAAGCAGATCACAAATGAAAACTTGTAAGACCTCAGTGTATTCTTCCATTCAAACAGAGCCCAGCTCCCTTTCCTGAATTTGTAGCTGTCTATGGAATACTTTCATCAACGTTTCTGTGTTTCATGCCACCTATTTCTTCAGCCCAGAGAGCTACCTCTAGTCCTCCTTCTTTCCTGGTACTTTTGCAATCATGTCATCTCTGATATAAAGAAGGGTCACTGCTGAGCTTCACCCTCACGGCTGCTCCAACATCCACCTACCAGTTCAAGAAAAGAGAATTAAAAGAAAAAAAGATTAAGGAAAAAAAATCTGGGTTTTGGGGTGTTGAGGTAAAAAGAAGGTTAAGTCCAAACCAACCCACTCTTCCCAGTATAGAAATCTGTCTGGGCTGGTTTTTGGTTTTTGTTTTTGTTTTTGTTTTTTTTTAATTAGACAAAATATTAAGGACTTAATGATAGGAGAATGTCCAGAATGAAAACCAGAAGAAACTAAGCCTGCATCAGCATGCATGCAGGAGGAATACAGGAGATGAGGCAGTGTATCAACGAATGGAGTGAACATCTAGATTGCCAACCAGCTGATGAGATGGACTTGACTGGATGCTTGAAAAGCATCCTGTCTGGGATGAGAAAAAGGAGGAACTCTGAGGAAGTGCTGAACTAGACAGTGAGCATTTAGTAGCACAAAAGTGACTTTACCAATGCCACGCAGGATTTCAGTGAAGTGACAGAGCAGGGAAGATGAGCAGTGGACTGCAATGGCTGTGGACTTCAGCAGAAACTCCACAGTTTATATTCTAGCGATTTTTAAACTGCTGGCCAGCAGTTGGTAGCACTGGAGCAAAAATTATTGCTATTCACAAAATTCTGTATTCTTTACCTGCTAAGCCTGCCATCCTATGAGTATTAAACATTGCAAAAATTACCTTTTGAAATATGCGATATTTGTCTATGTGAACCTTTTCCTATGCTTGATGGCCACTTTGTAACATGCATTTAGGATAGACAAGGAGGAGATAACAAGTTATTTTTAAAAATGAAAAGCCTAGCTGCTGGCTGAAGCTGAACATGCTCAACTCTTAAACATCCCTTACAATTATAACATCGAAAACACCTTCCTTTTAAAATTAGATGATTACAGATGTAGCAAGTGGCTGCCCATGTGAGTTCACTCAACTACAGGTTCTCAGATATCTTCTAAATAATCCAGGCAAGGGGACTGACCCTATGAGGATGTGAACAAGCCTGCACTGAGATGGATGCAGCCTGTTCCTAGAATTCCTCTTCGGTATTATTCCATCTTTTTTTCTGCATGTCACACTGCTGGGTACAGAACAGGTCATATGTATTGCAAGCTCTTCATCAAGGCATTGAAAAACTGTGGTCAAGTACCCCCAAGCAGAGACACCCCAGAATACACAGGTAAATTGCTGAAGATTGGATTTGCGTCTTCAGTTTCATAGTACAGCTGCTGGAAGTGTCTGATCTACACTCAGCAAAGCAGTTTGGTCCAGTAATGGGTCAATGCCACCAGTTGCTTTCCCATGGCCTAGTAATAGTAGATATTTTTATGCTAAATCATACTCATACGAATATCACCTCCAGAAATGAACAAGAGTCCTGGTATGCTCCTCTGGTTATCCAACTGCATGTGTGAAGGTAATCTTTGGTTTGGCAAAGAGAGCAGGGATTTGCTATGTCTATACTTGAACAGGACTCATGAGAACTGAAAGATTAAACATGAAGCAGGGAAAAAATTGCATGGCTATACAATTCTGGAAAACAAGGAAATAAATAGAGAGTAAGGAGTTAGAAAGTCCAGAAGGTATAGATACAAGTAACTGTAACCAAAAGTTTACTAGGGAACTATTTATAGATCAGTCCAGGTACTCCTAGCAAATTACATCCAAGCTGCAAAACAAATGCAATTCACCCACACTGTCACAGGAGCTGGTCTGCTCAGACTTAGTGCATATTACTGTGGTATGTATAAGGGTAGATAGTAGGAGAGTATGGATACCTACATATGTGTAGACAGACCCTCAGTTCATACACCCAATTTTATGCCAGAAACCACCGATGTCTAGAATAAAAGTGAAGGAAATTGGCAGGACATCATGGATTCCAAGATATTTATAAACTTGGAAAGCTTTAACAATGTAAAGCTGTCTTAAGATGGAGCCAACTACTGAGAATGCTGGCAGCCTGGAAGCTAAAAAGCTCTGTATGTTCATCTATAGATATGTTTGAGCATGTTTCAGCATATTTGTGCTGCTCTTGTAATATACTAAAACTCAGAGCATATCCCTCAACCTGTCAAGAGCCAAGTCCGTTGTTGCCTTTTGGTATTAGATTTCTGTTTTTCCTTTTCACCATCCCACCCCCAAACTCTTCATTAGTGCTATGTTGTTTGTATAGAAATTGAAATGACCTAAAAAAAAGTGTGTGTTGACCAACAGAACATAATAGCGCTTTCACAACTCCTGCATGACTTTTTCTTGATAAAGTGAAGAAAACTCCAAGCTCTTAAATTAATGAAAATTCTTTAATGTTATTATGATAACATTTAATCCAACTTCTAAAAATAACATGCTAGAAAACAGATGAGTAATTATGGAAGCCAGTCCAATAGACAGCATACAGACACACACACTCGTGGTCTTCCATGTTGTGACAAACCAGCTGAAGCAGCTGGGAAGGCTTTACGTTAGCATCTAAAGGGATGTTGCCCACGGCTAGAACACAGTGTATATGCTCAAACATGCAACTTTCATTCAAAACAGCATGTGTGTAAAGAATTAAGGCACCAAGAGACATAAAAAAAAATTAAAAAATATTTAGTTGCCTAATTGCCAATACTAGTCTGAGTAATAAACAAAATGTGTTAGATACACTAATTTATAGCGAGCAATTATATGTGATTAGTACCACATCCAATAGTATGATTCATATCACTGGAATGTTAAAATCACTGGCTATACCCTGTTAGGAAAGAGAGGGAAACTAAAGGACAAGCAGTGGATACTGTACACTAAAGATAGCATTATCTGCTCTAAAATTATTGACAAAGTAAAAAAAAAAGGACTTGGAATGCTTATTGATCAACATATTAAATGATAAATCATGAGATAGAATAGTGGTGCAGGAGTCAGCAGCAGGCTACCAGATTGAATTTAGGAAGAGGATGAACAGCTCTTTAAAAATCTATCTGAGATAGCTAGGTAGAAAAATTGCATTGTGGAGGATGCTAATCAGGAGTTATGTGCAGGAAATTTTACCCAGTGAAATATGTTTTGAGTTTCTGAAAACTCTCAATAAGTCTCTAATTAAAAAGTATTTTAAAAAATTCAAGAAAGTTCTAGAAGAGACTTTGCTCTTATGGATAATGAATGATTTGCTGACAGTTATCAAGGTAGTAGTGGGCACAGTATAACTTCATTTTTATGTGCAAACAAACTACAGTCCCATCCGGTAGTAAAACAGCCAGCAGCCTTTCAGGAGTGATATATCAGATTGTATTTTTCTTTCCATCTTGTCTTGTCTCTGTTTGAGTTAGGGGCTCCCAGCTCTTGCTGATTTCAGAACTCAGTAGGAACTAAAACTGGGAAACACTACCTTTCTCAAGATCTCATGGCTCATCGCTCATGGCACTGGACCAACCCTGCTACGTGACATTCAAAACCTCTCCATTTATCACTCACGCTGAGGGTGGCTGACCCCTGGTGCAGGGGATATACACATATATACAGCCAAAACCAGCTTTGAATAGGTTTGAGAGGAATAGAGCATTTAAAAGACAGATGCAAATGATAATTGTGAACTGTTTAAAAATACCTTATGGATTACTGGAAAAGAAAAAAAGAAAAGAAGAAAAAAAGAAAAAGGAAAAAAAAAGAACGAAAAAATAATGTTCAGTCATAGAAAAAAACAGAAACTTTGTTTCAAAAGTGAGAGCTGTCCCAATCAGGAGTGAAAAGATTTTGAAATAAATAAATAAGGGGAGAAAAATGAGACATTGATTATAGTGAATAAAAATCAACAACAGTAGAATGCTAATAACTGAAAGATCCAAAAACTCTATGTCCCATGGTGTTTCATAAAAATACTGTTGTTGGATTTGTAATATATCAGAAAAAATAGTACCTAGCAATGACAGATGTCTAGTATGCAGCAAATGTAAAATTATCAGTCTGCAGAAGAGGAAGAAGCATTCAACAAATATTTATGTTCTGGAAAGATGATATATTTGTATTTTATAGAAAAGACAAAATACTTTCCATTGATAACAAGTAGGGAGGACATTAAATAACAGATATTAAATATTTTTAGATCTGTAGGATTGGATAAGTTTACACCAAAAAAACATCGGCTAAGAAACTCCATGAAACACCACTGTTAACTTTTAACAAATCTTGAAAAAGTTAATACTATGCCAACATCTTAAAAAGAAAAGTCTACATGGGTCTAGCCTATACCACTGACATGAATCCCAAATTAAGTAATGGTAATAATATGATGTAACCAGTGAAGAATTGAAGGTGATAGCATAATGTAGAGGAATGTGGTTGTGTGGAAAACAATCAATCTTCATCTTGTTTTGTGATGGTATTAAAGGTTTGATTGTTAAATATACCTGCATCTGTTGTAGTCAGAATAAAAATCAATCTGTTTGCTTAGTGAAGATAAAATATAACAGATTACTAGATTACAGTCTACAAGGAACAGCATGAAGAAGATATTCCTAATAATAGAACGGATTTTAGCCCAACACAAAAAAGCATGGCATGAATAGTTTCAAACTGATGCTATGTAAACTTCTATTAGAAATATATTTTAAAAGCTACATTAATTAAACTGTGGACCTATTTATCAGGAGATGGTGAACTCTTATTATTTGCAATCTTCAAAACAAAACTGGGTATCTTTCCCAAATGTACCGTATCTTAAACAGATATTATGAGCATAAGGCAAAAGTTAGGTGGCACTTTTGGTGATTGTCATGTCTTATGGCCCTAAAATCTGCAAAACTTTCTAATTAAATCAAAAGGAATTTTACCATTGACTTCAGTAGGAATAGTTCTTCTATATGAATAACCTCATATAAGGACTGAGGATAATCATTTAGGATTATATGAGATAGAGCTAATGGCCAAATATTGAGCTGTTTGGATTTTGAAATCCAGTTATTAATTTCAGAAATTAAATTGTCTCCATATTTAAGGCTTCATATTATTATTATTTACAAGGTACTAACTTCTTATACAGCAAGACCTATTAGTAGAAGTAAAAATATCTTCTAAAGGCAGAGAAAAAGGCAGCCCCAGTGAACAAGAAATTTAAAACCACTCTGAACAGAACACTAGAAAATATATGACCAAGTATAATCCTGTACCAGCAGCAGGGAATGGGCAATATATCTGCTAAACGAGGGGCCATGGTGTCTGCATCAGTGCAGATCAACCCTGGTGTCTGACATTTGTGGCTACCTGTACTACCATCCTCTGATAGTCATGTCTCACGACCTAACAGACCAGATGATCTAGCCAATGAAATGGACTCAAAATATTTAGTTTGACAGATATTCTCTCACTGAATGTTCCCCAAATTTAACAGAGGTTTGATGAGGCATCCTAACTCCAACACTTAGGATGTTCTGTAACTTCAGAATTCAGTGCTGATACTGGGTCATCGGTTGGGTTATATGACCATTCTCACCAAAGACAGAAAAAAATCTTTTATTCCTCTCTTCATCCTATTCAACCAGACTCAGAAAACTCTGTACATATTTTCGTAGTGCATGAAGAAGAGACAACTTTAACTAACATTTTATCAGTACTTTCTTTTAATAATACTTATGGAAGAAGTAGTTGCTCTGCGCCAAATTACAGACCACTGTTTGAATGAAATCTCTTTACCTAGGGATTCTTCCCACCTCTTCATATATTTGCATTTATCTTCCAAATCTATTTTAATGAGCTCTATATAAAAATGAGAGCTCATACTTCTCGAGCCTGATGAACGGGTAATTACTGTTTTGATTCCCATGAGAGGTCTTTGAAAACCCATCTTGTCATGGAAGTTAAGGGCATAATGTTTTAATTGTAGGTAGGAGAGTGCTGGGATAGTGCTTAAGCTGAATATTCTACCATGTAACCATTGTCCAAAATATCTTTACACAAATGACCTATCAGTTGTGATACAGCTTTCACCTGTATGTTAAAGAGAGGTTAGATTTTTCTGCCAGGGAGTCTCGGTTATTCTCTCTCTGCTAAACTAAGAGCTGGTTTTGGTATTTCTGCGCTTCATGAGTTTGGAATAAGATAGAAAATAGTATGCTCTACAGATCAAAGTTTAGGTCCACATTTAATTGATTATCTTCTGGTAATTAACAGGAGCACCTACATAAATAAAGACAGGGGAAAATTACTCTTTTCAACCTAATTTTGGTGTCTATGAGCTGCATTCAGGTAAAAACCTCAATCCTTTACTTCCAGTTCTAGAGGGCCATGGGATTCTCATGCTGCTGGATATTGGATCAAAAGATGCCAGTTCCAGAAACCTTGCCCCTACACCAGCTATTAGATAGATGATGTAATGGGTGCACCCATGGGTAATGGGTGGAGCAAATTCTCCCTGCCCTGAGGCACAGTGTCTCAGGGACCAGTGCTGCAATGGGAGAATTCTGTATAGCAACAATAGTAGCAGTGGAGTAGAGTCCAAATTTTCTACAGCAAATAGATCTTATCAGAATTGTTTCAATCCTATTTTTTCACTTAAAAAAAAAAAAAAAAAAAAAAAAACCGAACAACATTTTCAGGTCAAGGTCAGGCAAGAATTAGGAACAGAAACCTGACCAAAGGATGGATTTGGAGCCCCACCTTGGGAGGAGAGAAGCTGCCAGCTGAGCCACGCACATGTGACATAGCTCCTGGAAGAGCAACTGGAAGTGGAGCCTCCTACAGTTAATTTTTTAGCTATCAGTTCAGGAGCTGATTGTTTTAACACCTTTTCCCAGATCAGATTGTATCATCCCTTGCATCATGCAGATTAAATGAAATAAAACAATTTGAGAATTCATGTCAAATTCATTACTCCTGCTTAAGTGCCAAAATGAAAAAGGTTATTCCTTTTAACCATTTTCTAAAGAAAATTTAAAATTTTATTTCACTTCAAAATGCATCTATTTTTAGTTTTTGAAGGCAATAACTTTTCTTTAAAGAAAAATGAAACAAAATGTTTTTGCTCAGATTAAAAGAAACCTTTTGGTTAATCCAAAATGAATGTTTTCCAGTTTGCATTTCAGAAAGACAAGAAAAAATAATTTAGCTTTGGGTTGACTCCGAAGGTATATTTTTTCAATTTTTTTTCAGCATCAAACCAAAAAAAGTAATTTTCTTTGCTCAGTTCTGTACACAGATACAAATGGAGCCTCCAGGAGAGACAGGTGCTCAGCATCTTTGAAAATCAGGCCATTAAAGTAATGATTTTATGCTATTGATCTTAAAGAGAAAGGAAATTGTACAAAGAATATATTTAGAGATGGTACCAAAATAGGAAGGACTGGAAATAGCAAACATCAGAGGAGCTTAGAAAGCATTAAAATGAATACGATTTAATGTGGATAAATGTAAAATAATACACGTGGAGGAAAATACTATCTGGCATAAAATCAAAGGAATGTTCTACAGGAAGAACAGTAATGTGGAAAAGATTTGGGGTTGGAGATAAGAACATATTGGACATGAGGTTTCAATTTAATGACGTTGCACAAGTAGCAGATCTATTCATGAATACAGAGAGATGAATTAAGATTTTGATTTGCTTATTGCTAATGGTTAATGTAGGGTTCTATTTCTTATCATTAGCCAAATTCTCTGCTATTTGGAGAAGTCAATTTATACAGAATAGCCTTCAATTTATTTTTTTTGTTACATTACCTTTCTGCCAATAAATTCATCTGCTATTATGTTCAGTATGCACAGCAAGTGTCTTAGAGAGAATCCAGGAAATGATGACAGAAACAAGTATTACAAGGTGTGATCTATTTTGTGAGAGGCTAAGGGTACTTTATGGTTAGAGCTTAAGGAAAAGAAGCTATGATAACAGTCTTTAAACATTTAAATGGCAATAGTCCAAAAGGAGGGAGAGATGATTAACTGAGGTTGGAAGTGGCATGTTAAGGAACAATAACTTGAAAGGGGAAAGAAATGTGTATATAAAAATTAAAAACAAAATGTAAGTCACAAGGACAACGAGATGAAGGGAAAATTTACCCTAAAGGTAGTTAATGCATCGTGTCTACATATGCTTCAAAGGAGACTTGATAAAACCTCGAGGGCATTTACAGAAGACAAGCTCTCCATGTAGAGAATTGGACTATTCAACCTAGATGATCTTTTCCACTTGGTCCAGACTCAAAGTAGTTTGTGTTTTGCTGAGCTTCTTCTAATTTTTTAAATTTCAAGTTCTTTTTTATATTTGCAAGGCTGGCAAGAAGACGGGTATGCTTTTGCTTTGTTAATGTTTTTTCAATTCAAGCTGTTAAGGCTTGACCTGGAAAAACAGAAGGGCTGGCAGGCACTTTTGGGTTTATCAGGTTTGGCATTTTTGCAGTAACATTCAGATACGTCCTTGACCAAGCACAACAGGCAAGTGTCTGAAACTCCCAGGTCCAAGACTGATGATTTCAGAACCTTGAAGTTTTTGCTAAAAGGTGTCTCAGTTAATGAATTGTTCTGCACAAAGGAAATGTTCCAGAGCTTCTTCAGATGCAAGAAAGCAGCTCAGAACCAGTTAGCGTCCATTTCACAGCTTCAAGGGGTTTTCTGCAACAGTACAAATTTTTATTTTCAAATGCATATTGAGTTTCTGGAGAACAAGATGACAGTCTCAGATAAAAATAAAAAAAAAAAAAAGTAAGAAAAATTCTCCAGATTTCTTCCCCAGCATACCCCTGCTCAATCCAAGCCTTGCCTGCAGGGATTTTAAGATGGAAATCACATGGCTAACATTAAAATCTTGTTAAAGGATTAGGGGCCACATCCTGAGCCGGGTTAAATTGAATGCAGCTCCATTGACTCCACCAGAGTTTTACCCTTTCACAGCAATTGAGGATCTGACCATAAAAATGTCTTGGGCTGGTTTATTACACGAATGGATAGGTATGTTCATATTTGATTTCTGGCTCCAAGTTTTCTCAACCCATTGTCTAGTTCTTGATAAACTGAAATAAAAAATGACATGTAGAGTCAAATACTTGAAAGTGTCTTGCAAGATAGGAAATGCAAGAAGGAAATTTGCCAATGTAACTTTGTGTTGTCTTATTTTCATACATTATGCCATGCATTTTAATTGCGTGCTCATACGCATTTTTTTTCACAAAACTGTTTCCTCGCTTTGTGTATTGGCTGGAATGAAGCTCCTGTTCTATATTTCCTTTTATCTTTTTCACTCCATGTGCGGGTCCCAGCCTAATTTACAATCCTGCCATCCAAACCCTACATAAATACACAAATTATTCATTTCTTCATGAGCTTTTCCATAGTGACTCATTAATTATTTTTATGGCATCTTATGAGAAAAATATTATCATTCCCTTTCCACAGATGAGAGGACTGAGACAGGAAACGAAAGTGGCCAGTTTTGGGCCACACAGCAGATCAGTGGCAGGCCCAGAGCTCCTGGCTCTCAGCCTGTATTTATTTCTTCCCAAAAGGAGAGGGGTAGCCATACTCACAGCTTCCAGTATGTGCACTGGCAGTCATGAAGGCTATTCCAAAAGGCAGGACAAAACTGCTGCAGTGGGGGCACTCAACTAATGACAAACACAGTGGTCACCTGTAAAAATATTATCTTAATGCTACTTATGGAATTTCTGGCATGGCAACAAATATAAACAACTTTTCAGGGTCTACAGCTTAAGCACTTGAGTTTATGAAATCTCCTCGTATTTTATACACTTTTTTTCTCTCTACACAACATGATGTGGGGCTTCCAGCAACAGGCCTCCTTGCAGAATGAAGGATCTTTGACAAGCTCCTGGTTTTGTCATGTTAGAACTCTGAAAATAATGTAAATTTGTCATTATTGATGAAATGTGTGTTTTAATTACTTGTAAATTACATCTGGAATTTCTGAATCTCTGGACTGTGGTACCATCTTGCAAAAAGTACGAAGTAATGTGTAAGCAACTTTGCTTATAGACTGGAACCTCAGGTCATTCTATATAAGCAGGTTCCATCCTGCTTCATTAATAACGTGCAGTAATAATATGCAATATAAGAGGAGAGATTCAGGACAGTTGATTTCACAGTCTATCAGACACACATATCTCAAAGAAAGGTTTGGTGCATTTGTTCCTGAAAACTGGTTAAGAAATGATGTATCTAAAAAGTTGGTTTTTTTTCTAATGTGGTTATTTATTACAACAAAATTAAAGCATATGGAAATGTTATTTGTATATTTTTTTTCATCTCAATATTTTATCTTTGTTATGGTAACAAAAAGTTGTACTGTCCCAGGGTGTATCAGTCATCTGCTTGCTATAGACTCTTTTGATATTGTGCATTATAAGATATTGACACTTCTCTGTGGCAGGGATTGAAGAGTTTCCCTGCAAGAGAATCTAGAGGACCTGCTAACTTATTTGATCACTCTTGTGTTGGAGCCACCAGGATCCTATTTTGTCTCAGCCTCCTTTTCAGAGTTTTTTATAAGCGACTAAAAGAGACAGCGATATATTTAAAGATAAGGTTGCATCTCTTTTTCACCAGAGAATATGATCTCTCCTATGTTAGGAGTATGAGAGTGCTGAACGTCATGAGAAAGGCTGTGTTTACAGTACTTTTGGCTGGAACTAGAAATGGAAATGTCAGAAGATCTAAGAGGAAGCATGTGCTTAGGAAATTTTCAATCCAAAGGTGCAGATTAAAGAGCTTCAGGACTTTTTCTAAAAAGCTTCTGGATAAACAGATGCACTTTAAATACTTACTCAAATGCCTCATCTTGGAAGGTGAAAGCTGACTGGAAACTAGTTTATAATCTTTGGTCATATTGATCTCACCAATACAAGAAGATGAATCTGAAGTAAACTGCAGATTTAGCTGTTATATGGAAATGCAGCTTCTCCAGATGTTGCATTTCAGCAATGAGTTTCTCTCGGTGTTTTTTCTATCCTAAACCCTCTGAAAGGAAAGCCACATCAGACAGAAAAGATATTATACTCCTCAGGTAGAGTAAATGATGCACAGCAGCCACCTTAGAAGCAGAGACACTAGGCAGATGGATGGACATATATACTCTTACAAATACCTGCTAACATAGCTCTGCTAATCTAAAGGTCAGAAAGCAAAGAGCAATCCAGAATGTCAACTTGGTTGTGGATACTCCTCCCCAGAGGACATGTTTTTCAAGACTCTCTGAAATCAGGTTGGCAGCTTATGAAAGATGTAATCTTGCTCCCACATGTCTCAGGCAAAACCACAGGAAATAGCACTCATGTTCCTCACACCAGAAGTCAAGACACACATAATCAAGTGCCATATAGTCCCTTACTATAACGTGTAGTCAGGAGGCTTTGGCTTGTTATCTGTGGTCAAACAATATGTGTGAGCGAGCCTACAGAATATTTTTGTTCATCTGTAAAAATTATTTCTTCATTGTCACGATCATGCAGGTGTTCTTATGATTCATCCTTCAATTAGCTGCTTTTCTGGACACCTTCTCCTTTTTGATGGCCAGCATGTACATTACAATCATTCTGCCTAGGTACTTAATGCCAAAAAGGCATATATAGTACTGCTTCACCTCTTAGTGCCTATTTATCCTTTTTTGACCACTTTACACTTCACTTACACCAGTATAAATGTATCAAAACTTGAAAGCAGAGAATGAGCAGAACTAATTCTCCAATGGGCAATTTGCATTCTCACTTCTGCAATGGCTATATTTAGCAATTGTTAGAGAAAATAAGAAAAATGAAATTGCTGAACAAAAATGATTGAAGCCTTATTACAGCAAAAAGCTAGATTATTGTGTAGGGCTGATTTTTTAGAATATGTACCCCTTTCAAATTCTAAAAATGTATTTCTATTTTAGACATTTGTAAGGCATTTGGCAAGCACTGCTTAGAAGACGATAGTGAAGTTTAATTTTAATGTTTGAAAAGCTTAGTTTAGGTCAGAAATGGAAACCTGTTTGAAGAGCTCAGCCTCTGCTGTGAAGAGCATGTCTTAAATCATGCAGATAACCATAATTAATTTCTGGCAATTTCCGCTAATGAGAACTTAGACAAGACAGGATACTGTAAACTATGGATTACATGCCTAAGCCAAAGCTTGAGGTCCAGTTTAGTTGACTAAACACATTGCATGACAGTTTTGCATACTACCTGTTCAGACAACACCAGTTCTAACAGGCAATATTCATGCTTTAAAATCAAAGTTACTTTAGGTGTTGTAATCTCCCCAGTTCTGTATCCAAAAATCTAAAACTCTTGTTATAGTTCCACGACTAAAGATGAAAGGCTCTACATATTCAGATCATGATTCTTCTTCCTATCAATCAGTTTTTGCACCATCCTTCTTTCTCAGGACGCCATATGAGCAGTCTGGAAATCTGAGGGCTCCTAAAGAGAAAGGGTAGAGAGGAAGCCATGGGAAGGGACAAAATGTGAGACATAGCTTGCTCTCATTCATCCATAGCTATTGTGGAAAATGTGAAGCCCAGAAGATAGCCACTGGCTAGGGAAGCTTGGGAAATAAACATGGATGTAGCAGCATTGCCAAAGGATGGAGTGAGGTGCCAAGAACCTAGAGCACAGGTGAACACATAAGATCTGTCTCTGTGCAGATAGTTTTGGACTCTGGAATCCAGCAGGTCTGAGAGTCATTTCCACAGTCTATTCTGCCACAGAGTAGAGAAAGGGTAAGACTGCATAGGAACAATTCAGAAGCCATTTCTATATGGAAATCCTTTGGGGAAATATTGTCCCTTTAGCCTCTTCCCTAGGGTTTTTACTGCTAGAGGGGACAATCAGGCCCAGGCATATTACATACAGATTATCCACTTAATCTCATTTCAACAATTATTGGTATCTCTCTTCCTGCACTTGTTCCAAACAGACAAATGTATCTTCTTTTGATTGCTGCATAAAAGGGTGTCCCTTTTCACTGCAGTAAAGCCTAACCTTCAAAATCAAATTTTCCTTATAAAATAAAATGGAAATATATTTGATGGAGGAAATTGCAACTAAATTAAGATCAGCATTAGATAAACAAATCCTTAAATGGCTGCTAGCTATTGATTTACTTTCTGAACTGATTTCTCTGGCTCAGAAACACTTTCCCACGCTTGGTGGGGAATACACATCTAAGCCCTAGGGTTTGGTCTACACTAGGGAAATTCCTCCCAAATTGTCAATGGTTTTAGAAGTGATTTGCCAACACAGTTTTAAAAGTAATTGGAATTGTTGTTTGAGCTTCACCGTGTTGGAATCAAGTAAGAACAGTTTGGATTGTTTGGTGCTTCATCTATCCAAGGACTTGAACTGGCTTTTAAGCAAGAATTCAAGAGCCCATATTAAGAAGTAATGACACTCCCGGGAGCTCTGAGTGGCACTGAGCCTCTGAGTTCACAGCTTTCTGCACTGCTCCCAGTGTTCCTTGGATTTTTATCATATTTCACTGAAAGAAGAAGGGTTTTTTGAAACGTGCTGCTCTTAGGCACCAAACTCATGTAAGATTTGATAGATATAGATTGCAAGTGTTTTAACATAACATAGTGCAGATATTTACGAATTTATGTCCCAATAGATAACTTCAACCAGTAAGTAGTGTTAAAAATGCACAGGCTGTCAGACTTTCTAGGTAATATTGTCAATACTATTGACAATAGTATGGTTCTGCATTAGGTCTTCAAGTAAATTTCTGTTTAAAAGTATGACATCTGTTAACATGCAAGCTTGAAACTTGAACCTGTAGCCACATTTCTTTTGGTGAATATTTTTATAATGCATCCTGAGTCATTTTATAGCACCAAGGATGACTACACACTATGATCAAACAGTTTCTACTTTCAAAAAGTCTTTTATTGTAAACTCAGAAAATTTGTGGTATTGATAGCTTCTCTACAAACTAAAAACAAAAAGAAAAAAGAAAAAGCCTTCCGTACCTTCTGTATTACGAAAAGGACGGTCTTACAGTTTTGCTTTAACCATCCTGAAAGCACTTATATAACTGCATTTTGATGGGCACAGATGCAAGGTTTCTATTAAATAACAGCTGTATTTCCTGGAGGGGAGGCCCTTTTAATAGCAAAAAAAAGTTTGTAGAATAAGCATTTAGCTCTGCTTTCTCCAGTAGATGTCACTTGCAGTACATAATAATTCATGTAAAGAAGTCAGAGTATATAGAAATGCATTGCTTTCCTTGAAATATGCAAGCCAAATTAAAAAGCCATTTTAGTGCCCTGTGTATGCAGTAAGTTTGGCATTTGGTTTATTTTAACAGATGGCATTGAAATAACAAAAGGTAAAGCATTTTTGTTTCCAATTGATCAGTGAAGATTATGTCTCTATCTCCTGTAATTTGAAATAACAGAAGGAGACAAATTTACTTGTTGACACATGTGAAGTCTGGGTCACACATGATCTAATATTGTATTGACAACTAAGATTTGGCAATTACCAGATTTACTCTAAAGAGAAAAAGTATTATGTAATTATTTTTTATTTCAGCAGCATTAGCATTTCGGATTAAATTTAGTAGGGAAAAATTATATACCCCTGGATTAAATTTAGTAGGGAAAAATTATACACCCCAACAGTGGCACTGTTTTCTTTTATCAACAAAGGAGAAATTGTGGGTATATTATGTATTTAAGGGACTCTGTCTTGCATTATGGTTAATTTGAAATGTAAATGATATTCTAGGATCTTCCTATATGATTTCTATTACTTTTTAATCTATTTCTTTTACTATAATTACAGTGTAACAACACTGTCTTCAGTCGAATCACTGTGGACTTAGGTACGCGCAAAAAACCTCATCTTTGGGCCCTCAGTGCTTCGGGGATGCACTGTGGCTCCATGATCTCAAGGTCACTGCTGATGGTGAAATATCCACAAAGGTTCACATTTTATAGCTTACATCATTTTCCTTGTCTCCATCTGACATGTCAGCCAAGACTCTATAATACAGGATTTAGGCGCTAGTTCACTTGCTGGCTGATCACAGTGTTTGATGTCTCCTGTTTGGAGCCATCCCTCCTCTGCTCACCTTAGCAGTCCTTCCTTTCATCAGGGACAAGATTGTTAGGACTGCTGTATTCATTTCCATTCCACTCTCTATTGCATGGATTGAGGTGACTTTTGGACTTTGGTCTTCTCCTTTTTCCTTCCTGGATTCTGCTCAAAGACGCACAGAAAAATCCCAGCACTGGTTAGTTTAGAGAGGGGGATAAAAAGTAGCTATGCTGTCTTCTCGTCTTGTTCCCAGCTCATTCCCCTATCTCCCCCAGGCAATCACACACAAACACAATTTTGAGAGCTTTCTGAAGGGATGTCTACCCAAGTAGGCAAGAATTACAGAGATGTGGACATGAGCCCTACTACTATACCTTTGCTCTCTCCCACAAGAGACTTGAATAATTCAGTTGTGGATAAAGCACGTACTGCTCAGGAAAGAGTTTGAGGAACCTACCATGGGAGAGTAGCAGAGATCATTAAAGTCTTTTCCCTCATCCCCAAAGAAACCTGGTGTACACTGTAAATGGAAGGAGTAAAAAACTAGAAATACAATAGAAATATATTTTTTCCCCAAAATGCAGGTGAAGGTGAAATACTGCATGGGAAACAAAAACCAGCTATTGCAAATTTGGTCCTAGTGAGAGCTACCTGCCATCCCTTTGTGTCTGACACAAGGGGAGGAAAGGAGGTGGGAAATAGACAGCCAAAGGTGATCATGCAGAAAAAAATGCAAGCATGGGATCTTTCTCGTCAAAAAGAAACTGGGAAGAGGCATGCTTGGTATAACTCTAGATCACGCACAGGGAGCCAGGTCTCTTTTTATTTGATTTGGTGATTCGTAACAGAGATGTGGGGTTCAGGTGGTCTAATGTGAGCTGCCCTGCACTGCCTGCTTCAGGTCACATATAACGTACTAGGTCTGTAAAAGTTTATATCCCCAGTCACAGGCCAGAAATCAGTGTCAGTAGACTTAAAGAAGGGCTTACAAATGACCGGTACAGGCAGTTTGTTGGAAAGATATAGAAAACTCCACAAAGAACAGAGAAGAGAAAGAAATCTGGGAATAAAGTAGAAATAAAAATCCTGATAAAATTAATCAGGTTTCTGGGGACTGTAGAGACTCATGGTCTTTGGCTGCATTAATTTTTGTTCATTTTTTTCTATTTTCTTCAAGAAAGAGGAATTAGCCAGAAAATAAAAACAACCCAACACTTTGAAACTTTGACCTGACATAGGCTCTTGGTATTCTTCTGCTCAGCTGAAGAATGGTCTGTAACGCCAATGACCTATTTTTGTAAGTAATGCAATAGCTACTCCAAGCTGAGCACATCCAGGAGAACCACATTTCTTTTGGGCATAATTCAGATTCCATGGTGATGGGTGCAATGTAAGTCAAAAAAGTGTAGAAGAGTTTTGATATTTATTTCCTTTGCTTACAGACACACATTTACAGTTTTGACAATAATTTCTTATGTAAAGAGATGGTAATTTCTCATTTAAATGAAGACGGTGTGCTTTATTGAAAGTGCAAGTGGTTATGAACAGACAAACAAAAACTGCAGGATTATGTAATCTGAAGATAAAGATTTGTATCTAGAGATGCTCTTGAACAGGGATTACGAAGTTAATATACTGGGCATATACTGACACCTCTTCATCAGAGGATCTCACGTTCTTCCATGCCACGGCACCACAAAGCTATGTATTGTGAGCTTAATTTTATAGATATGGAGGGAGGCGTATAATTCACCTCTGACAAACCTGGCCAGTCAGTGAGAGAGACAGAAGGAAATCTAAGACTGTTGATTTCTAGCTCTCTGCTATGTCCACGAGATAACTTTCCTTTTTGCTCTTCCGAAAGGGAGATTCTTTTCTCTCTCCACAGATTCTGAAGGTTGAAGGGAACGTCCCTGAAACAGTAATCTGGCCTTTTACATTCCTGAGTGGATCTTTCTAACTTATCTATTGTTTATTCATGCTGAGGAATACAGAGATTTAAAGAATTTATTGCAGAAAGCTCTCTGAATTTAAACATGGCACATGCAGGTATCTGCCGATATTGTGATGGCATGAGAGACACATCAGCTTCTGACAAGCTCATCTAGGGGATTGGGGAGGACATGAGGTTATCCCTTTCCTAAGTTATTCGACATCTGGGTTTCTCCTTCTACAATGTTTTGACACGAGTTAATTGCCAGCTTCATTCATGTGAGTGGATGCTTTTAAAGGCAGCACTGCAAGAAGTCATGTGCTGCTTCTTAAAGAACCAGAGTACCCTATAGCATTTCCAAATTGGTATCCCTGCTTGGTTTTGCTATCAGTATTGGTAAATGTATACATTTAGCTTCACTTGACCCAGTGAAGCTTCATCTGTCATGCCAGAGAGTAATGCCATCGTGGCGCATGTAAAGGGCATTGAAGAAAGGGAATCGGTTAGTATATTAGAGCGAGTGTTAAGTAATCAAAATAGAAACCTTTAGGAAAAACAAACGCACTGGAGTAATTTTAAATGGGCAGATTACGTCTGGCAGTTTTGCTTTTTGATTCTGTGTTCTCATGAACATTTTAAACCCTTCAATTTCAAATATCTGCAGAACTCACAAATAAGACAGGAGACGCAATACTTTATCGATGCTTACAGCCAGAAGAATGAAGAAGCTCTGATTTAAATGGTCAGGCTGGCCATCCTTCAAGCTATCATTCTTTTAAATCCCTGTGCTCCAGCAATTTGCTCCAAGACTTGCAACTCATCTGATTCCCTCTTCTGAGAACTAATTTCTCTGAAACAAGTAGATAACCTCCACTGGCTGTGATTTTATGACAGTACTTTGATTAGCAGGTGATCCTTCTACTGAAGTCAAGTGAAGTAAGTAATTATTATATTTTACAGTATTGCTGTTCAGGTATTGTTGACAACTGAATTTTTTGTCGTACTAAGCAACACAAGACAGGAGATTGGATACTCAAAGGAAACTATAACTCTCTTGGGGGGAAAAGTAAAAAAATTATATCTGGTCACTTTATACATGGCAGGTCTCCAAGTACATGCTGAATTGCAAAAATATAACACATTCAGAGAGAATATTTGTGTGTCCCTTCTTCACTACATGTGCCGTATTTTCCTCCCATGTCACAAAAACTGTAACCACAATTTACAAGTATATGCACAATCAAATTGCTATTGATTTAGCATTGCCTTTCTTTGATGTCCCTTGCCTTAACCTCATTTATAAAGCTGTTTTGCATTATTTCAAACTGTCAATGATTTGTGACTCATGAATATTCAAATCTAATTTGCACTTACCTTTTTTGCATGCATGCTTACTTGTAATGTCTCATTTGCCCTTTGTTTTGTGTTTATTTGCAGATTGTTTAGTGAAATAAACTCTGTTTTTAAAGTAATAGCATCTAGTTAAACATGAGTTGTGCAATTCTTGCCTTACTACAGTTTTATATCACTGTAACTCCATTAACTTCACTAGAGTTTCTCCTGCTTAAGTGAAGAGAAGAGAAGGAGGTCCGTGAACTCTTTCTGAGCATTTTCTCTCTGTCCCTGAGTTCACATCAACATCATTTAGCATGTTTCATTGGAATAGCAATGGTTTTATTTAGTATCTTATTCAGAACGAAATACAAAGACTAAACCCTCTCATCCTAATGTTTCAAGCTTTAGGACAGTTCAAATCTTCAGATCTGAGTAAAAATTAAGAATTTATTCGTCTGACTTATAAGTGTTCACTGATAACACTTTATTAGCAGAGGAAAAAAAATACCTCATTTGACTTATTTTTGTGGCTATGGTAAATCCAGTAGAATAATTCCCCAATTTAAGGATACTGATATAATAATATATCCTTTCCCAGGAAACAAAATAATCCATCTAGATGTATAATAATTGCAGCACAGCAGCTCCAAAATCTCATACTTCGCATGCTCATTAATATAAAAAAAGTCTGTTGAACCATTAGGAGCCCAAGGAAAGCAGGGCCAAGATCTTTGTATCGGTTTTGCCATGTATGGAGGATTATGTAATGAAACCAATGCCTCTCTCAAATACTAAGAATCTTGCTAGATGTTTATTTCGGGAACAAGCAGTTACCATGAACATATTGGCTGCAGACAGGACCTTCTTCAATGAATGAAGTCTGGAAACAACAGCAAAAATAAATTTGCTTTTGGATCAAACAATATGATCTTTCTTGACTATCAAATGCCGCTTGCCAGGGAAATGATCTGAAGTTAAACCGGGGGAGGGGAAGAAAGGCAACTGATGATTTTCCATAATGTTGAAAAGTTGAAATTAACCTATAGTGACAAAACTGGCTATGTTCCTGGGTTCATGCTGCAACCCCATTTACAAAGCAGCTCTAGGGGGTTCAGATGGCTCTTGTTTTGATCATGTTTGTGACCATATAAGTGAACATTAAAGCAAGCAGGATTTTCCTTTGAACAAGTATTAGGTGAATACATTTCCTTTATGGATCAAATCCTGCTCTTATCATAGGGAACGAAGGCAGAATCAGGCTTTGGATGAATACCTGTACAAAACAAAAGCATGCAGACACAAACAGGAATATTTCTCAGGCACTTTTATTATTCATTTAGTCTCCTGCTTAAATAATTTCAATGAACCTATTGGGAAATAGAGTAAGTGCGATAGGTGACCGGTGACACATCAAGAGTAATGAAATGAAAAGCTCAAATGAACGTATTGTGAATGACTCTTAGGCTGGAAACTGTTTGCCTAAGCTATTCTTGGTGAATATTTTGAAGTACAGAGCACTTTCCCTCTGAGGATTGATTGTACTGCCCTGATCTGATGTGGGGTTCCCAATTGGGAATAAGAGATCTGAGCCCAGAAAATATGGCTGCATTCATCCAAGAGTTCATTTCAAATGAATAGTTTTATCAGCCCTTCCATAAAAGAGAAAAATATTTCAAATGTTTATTTTTAGCTTTGCACATGAATAATAGAAATAAAATTATCTAAGTATTTAATGTGAAGCAATTTTTTAAAAAAATATCTCATATATAGGTTAATAATTATATATAGCTTAGTAGGGCTTTTTTTGCGGCAATGGCAGGACCATGCTTTTAAATGGCATGTCTCAGCTGTTGTGAAGTCCGAGCTAAAGTCATGTGCCCTCAGACACCCAAGAAATAGTATTATCCAGCATGACACATGCCTAGATATGTCTTATTGTGATCATAATATAGCCTCAAGGTAAGAGTACAGGACAATCACTTGCATGTTATTTTTTCAATGCTGTTTATGTTTATCTACATCAAAGAAAAGGTTCTGCTAGAGCTATTTATGTCGTTGATCAATAGAACTGTTAGTGATGGTTTATAAATGCATATGAAGTAGTAAGAGACAATTTTTAAATTTAGCATGTACTTTAAAAATGAAATCTATTAGTACATTAACTTGATCATGTTTCATCACTAAAAAGCCTGTTCATTTTGAAAAACACTTTTGAAAAAGCAGAATGTACAACTACGATACTAGAGATACTCAAAGTGTCAAACAAAAACCATGGGTGGGAATTACCGAAGTATGACTTAAAGAACTGATGTTTTCTTGTGCTGAGGGCTTACTGCAAGGGTGGTGACTGTACACGTTTACTATCAGTAGGACCTGGAAAGCTAAGTACTTTGCACAGGGAGACTTGGCATCTTGCAAAATCACCTTGCAGAATCCTGTCCTGTGTCCTTCATTCACGTAGAAGTTCTCCTTCCGTCAATGGGACTTTGGGACACAGGTTTGGACTTGAGGACATTGAAAGCTATCAGCACGGAAAACAGTGTTGACAGAGAAAATCACATTGAAGTGATTTTCAACGAACTTTTGGTCCCCCTAATAGGTTAGGCCTATAGACCGATTGGTAGCCCTTCTGGTGAGTGAGGATTAAAACCGGTAACATCTCAGTGTCTATTCTTTTGGACCTACTTCTGTTCTGTGATCATACACTGTAGGACAATTTCCTTTCTAATGTAGTAATATTAAAGTCAGTGGTAACATTAAAGTCAGCGGTGATACAGCACAGATGCATTTTGTTCTTTGAGTTTATTGGCTACCTGTGATGGGAAAACCATGGTGAGTGGATGTATGTAAACACAGTAAGATGGTTAGATGTACACCTTAGACATAGGGTTTGTTGTTTGGAATTAAGAGCAGTCTCTGCCCTTTAACACCACTACCAGGGAGCACATACCATCTGATTCACCGTGAATGCAGATACCCAGATTCTTTTATACTAACATGGAAACCCTGGTGATGTCCGAGAACTTGTTACGCCTAGAAGTTGTCCCTCTGCTTCCTCTTCATTGGCCCTGGGCGGACCATTTTCTCCTGTGAGAACTGGATCTTCCCATTCTCTGCAACGTTACTGTGAATCATCTTGCTCAACCTGCCAAGATTCAAATGGAAGAATAAGATTTTCAAAATTATGAACAACAGAGGGAAAAAATAAAATGAGAACAATCATGGAGGGTTCACCTTCATAAAATAGTATGTATTAACCAATGTATGTTCCCTAACTTACCTTATACCTGAGTTTCATTGCCTTGCATTAGTGAGGTAATTAATCTAGCAGGAAAGATGAAAGGATCCAAAGAGATGACAGCAGGCATGTGTAAGAAAGAAATCAAGTGTAGGTCTGTAATGGTGGGCAGCGGAAAAGTGTTTTTGACATGCATTTTGTAAATGTTAAGAGAGTGTAAAGGAGTGCATACAGAGGAGTGGGACATGTAGTGCCTTTTCTACTGCTTCATCCACAATTGTGTCCTGGTTTTCTTCTGATAATAGGGAGGGTGAAGTCCTGCAGTCCAAGGCAATGTGTCTAATCTTCCTGTGCTGCTTCGACCAGTTATAGTGAGGGGTTAAACTAAAAACCCCTCAACTAAAATATTTCCTGCTTGGGTAGAAAATATATATGTGTGTATATATATGTACTTCTTTTTAGACCTAAGGCTTCTTAGGGGAAATGCTGTATCCAAGGGCTGTTTCGTGAGCTGGGAGTGCTGTACTAAACCTCTGGGGCAAATGTTTGCATTGAATTGTTGAAAGAGTCTGAGATTGGCAACGCCACCCTGCCCTTGGCTAATGAGCCTTCCCCGAGAGAATATCAAGTGCAATTACCTTTCAGGGAATAACAACATACCAAAGAACCATGGACCCTGCAGAGAAAAACGAAACACACATTCGTAGGTAGAAACCGCTATGAATCAGCATTAATTATCCAATAGAGGGAACGGGGTTGCAATAAGTCTCGGTTCCTGACTCACACCATAGATCACAGCAAATGTGAGCTACTTATAGAAAAAACATTTGCAAAGTTCAGCTTGCCCTAGCCCCCCTCCCCTCCCGCGTACACTGCTGCGCTCGCGTTGTGCTTGGGGGCCACGCTTCTGGGGCAAGTTTCCCGACCCCCAGTTTGGAGGCGGCTGGGAGAGGCGATAAAGGGGGCTGGTGGCAGCGAGGGACTTGCGAACCTCGGCGGGACAGTTAGGCTAATGCGAAGATTGATTCAAGGTTTCCCATGTGCCGACGTGGCCGAGGGCACCAGGCTTCCCTCAGAAGTCCTTCAGGCGGTCGGGCGGCCGGGCGGCCGCCCGCCTTCGGCTGCAGAGCCGGGAGAGCCTCGTCCCCGCCGCGGCTGCTTGTCCCGGCAAATGCAGAAAGGGGGGACAGGCCAGGGCGCTCGGCTTTTGCCGTGCCCCTTCCTAGGAAGGAGACCGGGCGGGACGGCGCGGGGGAGCGGGAAAACCGCGTGTTTTGGGTTGAGCGACTGGAAAAACACGTGAAAGAGCATGTCCAGCGGCAGAGAGATGCAAGGGGCTGCCGGCCGCCGCCGTGACTCCCTGAGCCTGCGCCCCTCTGCCGGGGCGCATCCTCCCGGGGAGGCAGGGCCGCCCGGCGGGGCCCTGCGCGGAGGCAGCCGCGGCGGCGGAGCGGGGAGGCGGCGGGGGCGCAGCCCCCCGTGGGCGCCGGCAGCGCCTGGCTTGCGCGGCCCGGGGCGGCTCCCCGGGGAGCCGGGAAACTCCGCCGCAAACTCTTCGGACGTGAAAACGGCGAGAAGAAGGGCCGGCTGCTTTGCTGAAACAAGGCACACGTATATTGAGTTTGTCAGGGATCATAAAATGTGAATTGATTATTCAAACAGCCATTGATTATAAAAGAATGCTTACTGCAGCAATGGGAAAGGTTAAAAGGAAATTGACCCTCTGCGTACGTGACATAAAGTCATTAGGTAAATGAGATATTCATACAGGGTGTAATCAAGGTCATGCTAATTTTATTTGCGGTATTCAACTCAAATCTTGAGCTTCGTTTGGGGGCAGCAAATTGTCCCCGAGGGAACTGAAACGCCAGGTAGACCCCAGGTGCCGTAAAAAAACCCGTAAATAAAAGCCAAGGAGGGCTGCAAATTACCCCGAAGCCCCGTGGCCGTGGCGGGCCCGAGCCCCACCCGCCGGTGCGGTGGCGGCCGCGGAGCGGCGCGCAGGATCGGGCCGCCCGGGAGCGGGGTGCTCACCTCGCTGCGCCCGGGGTCGCCTCCTCTGAGCCGGGGGAGAGCCAGCAGTGCAGGCGACGTCAAAGATCCTCGCCTCTCCCAGATAGGATGAGAACGTGTAAAAAAATTAGATGTATTTATGCACATATTTATCCCCTCTAATTATAGAAATTAATCCTCTTACTTATGACTAAAAGGTAACGTCTAAGGCGTCCCTTTGATGTTTAACAGCATCATTTGTGGCTAACATTCCAACTGATTAAGGAATAATTGTTGTTAAACGCTTTACAAGTGGATAGTGTTTAATTGAGAGGCATTCATAATTTTACGGCTTACCACAAAATGAAACGTAATTAAAAACGCAGGAATTTCCAACTGATTTTATTCCAATTATGTTTATTGTTCAGACTAATTACTGCACAAGATGGGGTACTTTTCCCCATCTCTAAATGGCACACGTCTCCCAGATATACCCTTGCAGGTTTTTCTTTTCCAGGTACAGGCTTGGGACGGCTTTCTGCAGCCGCCGTTCCCCCACCCCGCCCCCACCCCCTGCATCATTAAACGCTCCAGCCTTTTCTTCTCTCCTCCATGCAACACCTTGGGATGTGAGAAAGTGATGGCAGCTCTCTTCCCTCGGAGCTCGAAGTAATTGTAGAAGGGCTTATGAATTTCTTGAAGAAACACTTGCCACACACTGAGGAAACCATCTCCTAGCAGGATTTTACAAACCAAAGTAAACAAAGCACCCCAGGGGCGATTTCCTCCTTTTGCGCAGCTTACTTCTCAATTTACCTCAGAAGGGATCAAAAACACACGCAAGAATTACAACAGAAATCGTACTTGGGCTGGGGAGGATATTCCGGATGAAAAGCAGCAGAGGAATTGAAAGTGTTCAAAGGAAGGGACGGTCATTAAAATACCTGCCAGGCGCGCTGCCGTTCCCCAAACCAACCTTTCCCTCTTCCCCGTGAACTCAGAAATCTCTTCAGCATCTCCTTAAACATACATATCCCTGGGAAGGCAAAAAAAAAAAAAAAAAGGAAAGAAAGAAAAAAAAACCCCACACCTCAGGTCCATCTTCCCAACGCCTTTAAAACTACCTCATCCTCCCGAAACGGGTGGGGAATAAAGTTACTTGGCTAATTTCACTGTTTGCTCGATCGAAGAGAGTTTAGTGTGTAAATGGATTTATTTATTTATTCCTGAGTTTTTCCATCCCTCAGCTGGGCTCTCGGAGAAAATTAGAGAGAGGTGTCTGAGACCATGCTAATAAAAAATCAGCGCTTACAGTTAAAGCGAATAATCAGACCGGATCAGACCCTGATAAAATGGGGGCGGGGGCATCAAATGCCCAATACCGCTTCCAATTTGCCTTTTTCCTTTGGGCTGCAAACCGTTAAGAAAGGATCACACACATATTTATTGCTCCTTTTGTCTCCTTCTTTCTAGCAGGACCCAAACCCCCGCGCCTGTGTGCGCGGTTCGGGGGCTGCTGCTCTCTTTGGCAGGCTTTCGGCAGTCACAGGTGGGCTTTGGCTCCTCTCTGTCTCCCTGTACAGTTTCTCAATTCTCCTGAAGGGTTTAATCTAGGTGCGAGGGTAGAAAAGTGTTTAAATTCTACTGGGGAAATAAGGGGGGGGGGGGGGGGGGACAAGGGGGGGTGGGAATTCCCTCTTATGGCAAGTTAGAAATAGCCCAAGCTTTCCAAAGGGATGTTTAAATTGGACTTAATGGAGCAATATCTCCACTTTTTTTTTTTTTTTTTTTTTCTTCAGCTATGAGTCCTGAATCCTTTCATTAAACTGACATAGATTTCCAGAGATGGGGAAAAGGAGGGGTATCTGGGGTGGACATTTTATGTAAATGAGCAAATCCGAAATGTATTACAAATCCACTGTAATAAAACTGACAGTTTTGACAGTATTGACAACATAAATATATGTTGGAACACAGCACTTTCAGACACTTAACCGATGAAGCAATAAAAAGATTCGACTACAATATTTCAAATAATCGACATTGATGTTTTGATACATCATTTTTATACCTCGAATCGATCTATCACTCTGTGACCGGTCAATTTTAAGTAAAAATCTGCTGCAATTATTTACGCTATTGCCAATGACGACCTAATAACTGTTTTCAATTAATTACAGCAAAACTAAGCATTATGAGGACTAACCGGCCGTATATTCCATTGTACGGTCCCTTGCATTTCTTATATAGAGAGCAAACACACATATGTATATTGCATTCTCTTTGTGGGATCAAAAGAAAGACGTACAAAGGCGATCACAATCTTTTAGAGGGGGAAAAAAAAAAAAAAAAAACACAACAAAAAACCACCTCTTTCGGGAACACACCGCCGGCTCTCATCACGTACTTCTAGGAAACACGCTATAATATTTTGTCAGCTCTTTCTCTATGCAACACCAAACCGGGCTCTTAAGATTATTTTTTTTTTTTCGCCTTTTCTCTTTGGGCTGCGCGCTGAATCCCACTTCAAACAATGGGCCGAGCAGCTCTTGCAAAAAAAAAAAAAAAAAAAAAAAAAGGGAGATTCGTGCTTCGAGTGATCGCCTGTGTGTTGTGAGTCTCCGTATCATTTCAAAAGAGGTAGGAGGATATTGTTCTCTCCGGACCGAGAACTCCGGTGCAAAAATGAGAGCGCTCCTCTTCTGGAGTTTTATAGGCAGCTGGAGAACAAAAGTGAATATTTTGAGTGAGCAAGAAGAGAGAGCTCTGAGCGGAGTTTGGAGCCTTCTCGGATGCTCTGATATTGCACTAAAGCGATTTACTTTGCCCTAACTGTCCTTTTTGTTACGGTGTCACATTGGAAAGATGGATTTTGTTAACGCTTCGGGCTTCTTCGAACAAATGCAAACTAGATTTTTAACTACCCTGGTGGAAGCAGCCTGCACGGCGTTAGTGGGAAGCCCTGACAGGTATTTTTCTTTTTCTGGTTTGTGATGGAAATACGCACGTTGGCTGTTTATGGTCTTCACTTTTACAAACCTCCTAGCCTAAGACATAAAAAAAAAAAAAAAAGAAAAGCTCTCCCCTGACATCAGCGCTTCGCACCGCACCCGCGCGAGAGAAGCCGGACAAACCCGAAGCGGAGGGGGCGGGGGGGGGGGGGGGGTGTTTCGTCGCCGTGTCCCTTCCCACCGCCGCCCTCGCCCGGTCGGACGGGATGCGGGGTGGTGGACGGGGGGGGGGGGGGGGGGGCACAGATTCAGCAGATCCAGCGCCCAAAGCTCCGCGGGAGGCGGGGAGAGGCGCGGAGCGGAGCCCTGTCCCCTCCGGGGACAGGGCTCCGCTCCGCGCCTCTCCCCGCCTCCGCCTCCCGCGCAGCAGGCCGAGCCCTGCGTGGGGCTGCGCGGGTCTCCGCGGTGCGGTGCGGTGCTGGTGCTGGAGCCCCGCCAGGTAGCGCTAGAGGGCCGCGGATGGCAGCGCCGCGCCGCCGCCGGGGAGAGGCAGCCCCGGGGCGGCGGGGCAGGGGCGGGGGGGGGCATCCCGCAAGCGGCGGGTTACAGCCCGGCAGTCCCGGGGGGGGAGAGAAAGGGGGCTCGGGAGGGGAGAGAGACCCCGGATCGCTCTTGATTCTTGGCGGTTTTTTTGTTGTGTTTTTTTTTTTTTTTTTTAAAGTAGGGGGAGGGGTGGAAGAAAGAGAGTTAAAAGCGAAGCTAACAGGTAAGTAAATGAACCTCCTCCTAATCCAGCTCCCAAAGATCTCAGTCATACCGCAGTGGAGGTCAAGAAAAGTTCACCGCGATGGGCTACCATTGACTTTCTGGACTGGAAAGATTTTCGAAAAATAACAGATTGCTGAAAAGCGAAGTACACTATTGGCAGGCGGGGGGTGAGGGTGAGGAGCTAAATGAACCCGGTGATCTGCAGAAGCTAAAATGTGCATGATTTCACAGGGGCACCCGAGATGGGACCTCGAAAGTCCTGCAGCAGCGGGAAGTCGGAGGTGAATCAAAGTGGGCTGAGACGAATAAAAAGTGACTCAAGTTGTAAGAACCAACCGTAGAGGCAAAGGAAAGTGTGGTAAAGAGTGATTCTGGGGGTAGAAGTTTGAACTGTGGCATAATCCCGATTAAAAAAAAGGAAAAGGTACTGTTTACACCCCACACTTTGCCCCGCGAGCAAAACAAAAAGAAAAATTCCCGTGGATTTTACTACGGGGTCATGGTGATGTAATCCTGCAGCCACATTTTACCAGGCGGATGGCTTTCTTCATTAAATATGACACATTTCCTAGAACGATAGTTCAAGATAAAACGCCAATTCAAATGTGGAAAATTTTTCGTCCTGTTCCGCGATATCCTTAGCCCGTCCATGGGGAGTTTTGCCTGCAAATGTAGCCTGTGTGCTCCCGAACACAATGGCATCATCCGAAAATACTTGAACTCAGCGCACAAACAAACAAACACTGAATAAAGTTACAAACAAGATTAAGGTTCAAGTTATTTGTCCCTGTAGCAAGGCGTCAATTGTTCTAACAGATGTAGGGACGCTAAGAGGATTTAAACCACGCGAATTTAATAAACCAGATTAGCAATAGGTGCTTTCCACAAATGCTAGGAACCGTAAAGTAAATCTAGCCTAAATTACCCGTCAGACCAGAGCATCGCCTACAAGGAGTGCAGAAAATTTCCGAAGGAGTCCAACAGGATTTCGTGCAAGCATGGCTTCTTTCCCCCCAAAAAACTTTCTGTTTGCATTAAATCTTGCGCTAGGCGCACACGCGCGTACCAAACAGTGGTTTACGGTCCCCGGTGGGATATATTCTTGAAATCTGAAATATTACCTGTTGTGCCATCCGCTTTTGCAAGGCTGTGGAGGAAGGGGGGGGGGGGGGGGGGGGAGCGAGCGAGCGAGCGAGGCATGTCTCAAAGCCAGCAATGGACTAAGATGCCACACTTCGGAAAGGCTGATTGAAAACAGACTCTTCTTAAGTTTTAGAGGATTTTCTCTCTCACTCCCTCCAAGGGCTAAGAAGCCGATTTGGGAGTTTGAAGGGAATAGGTTTCAGCGTCCATATTTGTTCTGGTGCACTTGTAAAATGCGATTTGAAGAGGATCTTTAGCCCTCTGATTGTCTTTGTATTGTTTTTCTTGAAACGGATCTTTTGCCCTTAATGAATCCCCACACAGCTGGACAGCTCCTGCTCGGACACTGAGAGCGCTAACCCCAAACTGACCCCAATTTGACACCACAAGATGAAATTTTACCGCCTGTTAAAACCATTTCCAGCCTCGGCAAAAGGAGCTGGCTGTTGACTGAGATGCACTTCCATACCGGACACCTCATTTCTCTTTGGACTTTTGAGCCGATCTTAAAAAAAAAAAAAAAAAAAAGGGGGGGGGGGGGAGCCCAAACACACACACCCCCCACCGACTCGTCTCTCACACTTTTCCTGGAAACAGCCTTCGCTGTGAAAGTGATGCACGAGAAATGGAAATTAGCCAATTTAATTTTCCCGAATTACTGTGTTTTAAAAGAAATATGCCACCAGGCTGGGTGGGGGAAAAAAAGTAAATAAAAAATGACCTAAGAATGTGGAAACCCCCACCCCCTGCACACACGTATCCCATTTTCCTCCGAGTTCCCAACAGCATCTTTGTTAATAGCTGAGTACTTTCACTTAAGGGCTCTAAATTGAGATTCCTTTTTAATGGCTAAACTGTAGCGCTTTATAAACCATGTTCTCTGTGTGCTTTAATCCACTGGGATAGCGAAGAGGAAAAAGGCTTCAACTCTTTTCACGGGGAAAAAAAGACACAGGAGGAACATGAAAGCCCTTCATTTACCATATGAAATTTCACTTTCTATCAAGTTAAAATAATTTTTAAAAGTTGGTCCCTGTCCCAGATTACACACATGCACAGCAGGGCGAGCCAACGCAGGGGGTTAATTAGTTTAGGAGGGGAAAAAAGGAAAGGGGAAAAAAAAAAAAGGAACAAGTGAAAGGAGCAGCATTGAACACTGCAAAAATCTTTGGCTGCTTTTTTTGCAGCTTTGATTTTAGATTGCTTTCTAACAATTTCTTAGTCAAGAGAGCCGAGATCTACGGGGACTTCTGTGAAAAACAGAATTATGAAAAAAAATTCAGGTCTAAAATTATACCCTAAGCAATGAAGCGCGCTTTCTTCTATGGGAGCTAAGTCATCTAAAAACTTCTTTTTGAGAAGAAAACTGATGAACTTCTCCCACAGCTTAAGGTCTCAACAAATACATGGAGCCTTCAATGGAGCTAGATTACTTTTGCACGGCCACGTTACAAGTAAAGACCTCTTCTTTGGTGATACCGAAACTATTTGAAATGAGACACACTTGTGTACCTCAAGAGGCAAGGCTGCGGGTTTGCACTGCCTTGGTTAAAAAACAAGTTTGGAAGCTACAAATATTTAAACCACGTCCTCTAAGCTGGCTTTATGGGCTGTATCACAATCAAATGATTCCACGCGAGTTTAGAAATCTGGCATCTTTGGGGCGGGGGGGGCGGGGAGGGAAAAAAAAAACAACTAGCATTCACCGATGACTAGATCTTTTAAAAAAATCTGTTAGAAAACTACAGCTGTAAAAGTAGGAAAGGATTTGCATAACCTACTGCTCTGTAGGTCTCCGCGCACCCAAAGGATTAGCCAAGCATTCATTACCATGAATATCTTGAATTACGTTACCGATTTATACGACAGAGTATAAAATACTGCACAAGAAGACTGGCTTTTTCCCTGCGAAATGAATCGACTTAACCACTGCTTGAAAGAGATCTACATACTAAGGGCTTTTTTACTCACCTCTCTTTACAGTCCCGTGAAAGTCAGTCACAGCAATTCAGTTGCTCTTAGGACTAGCTTTAATCTTGGAGGAGATCCTCTAGGGAAAAAAAAAAAAAAAAAAAAAAAAAAAGAAGACAAACCCGGCTCTGCTCTCCGGCTTCTGGCGGGTTTTTAATCGGGGTGCAACTCTGGCTAAAAGTAGGAGAGGGACTTTTCTCCATATTCCCCCCCTATCTGTAAATACAGCCCTGCTCTGCAGGGCTCGGCGCTATCGGAACACGCAGGAATGCCCACTGGCGTTTGTCAGCCCTCCACACTATCTTTCTTTATATGTGAGGGCTGATTTCCCGCAGACATCATTGTTATGATGGCTCATTTAATCAAACTGTTTAATTGCTCCGGTAATCACTATCATCATCACAGGTACTCAATCATTCATCATTTTGGAGGGGTTTATTGACCTCTGGAGCTCATTCCCTACGCCTATTAAAATCAGGCCAAATATCTGTAACTACCCCTTGAGTCATTTTCCTAAAGTTTAACAAAAAAAAAAAAAAAAAAGAAAAATCTTAAAATCATCGTCATCATCACGAAAAGCAAAGCAAAGCAAAGCAAAGCAAAACCTAACTGAATAAACAATATTTTTCTGCCGTGTATTTTTAAAAGCCGTCTATGTATGAGGCCACATTCACAACCGGGTACATAATCATTGATAAATCCCACTATTAACGGGATAGTCTGTTTTAGATTTTATGTGCAGGGGACCGTGAACGAGGGTGGGGGGTTGGGGAGGACAAAACTGCAGCAATCGATAGTTTGACCATCGCTCCTCCCCTAAACTTCAAGCATCCCCCATGATTGATGATCCCGGGTAGCTTTGGTAATTGACTGCTCTGAGGTAAGGCATGTTTGAGCTCCAGCGAAGTGATTGGGCGAGAGCAACACACCAAAATTAACGCGTGTGTGTGTGCGTGTGCGTGTGCGTTTGGAAAAGTTCATTTGGTGCTCAGGGGTGGGGGGTGCACCGTCTCCCTTAATTTGCTAAATAACCCCACTGTAATTAGCACTACCATTAGAAGGCATTACCGAGCTAATACTTCAGCATACATTCCACAAGCGCAACGTCGATATACGGCAAAGTCCAGCAACATACACTCGTAAATACAGCGCTCACCGCCGGATCCGCTCAAAACGAACATGCAAACAAAAAAAAATCTACATAACATCTGGATCTCTCCTACAAAAGGCTGAGCATGACTTTGTTTTTAAGCCCTTTTCAAAGCCTGGCAGCCTAATCGCAAAACTAAAAGGGATTTCCCCCTCTTCCCCCCCGCCTCTCCCCCCAAGACATCCACAGCGTGCTTGATAGCAGCGATCACTTAATGAAGAGCGGTGCCAAACAGGGTTTGAACGAGGCGTTCTCTTCATGCCCTGGAAAATTAATTTTTAGAAAAAGCACAATGAATTGTCAGAGGAAAGGCACCACGCTTGCGGAGAACAGGCTGGCGGAGGCTTGGCCGGAGCCGGCTCGCTTCCCGGGGAAGATCAACTTTGCGCGGCCCCCCCGTGCCCCGTAGCTCTCCGTGCCCCCGGACGCGCGTACCGCTCGCGGCGACGGCGATAGCCGGCGACTTAAATAAAGGATTCCGCGCGTAAACCAGAGGCTACCCATCGCGGTTACTCGGAAGGTATTTTGTTGCGAAAATAATCTAGCGCAAACCAACCCGGGGCTGGGCTTCTATCGCACTTTTCTTCTCGCTCTCCGCAGTTTTCCCCTGCCTCTCCCCCCTCTCGCACACACGCACTCTCCCTGTCCTTCCTCCCCTGCCTCCCTCCCTCCCTCCCTCGCTCCCTCCCTCCCTCCCTCGCTCCCCTCCCTCCCTCTCTCTCGCACGCTCGCTCGCTCCTTCCTACACGCGTTGCTTCGCTCGGGGCAGGGGCTGCTGCGCGGCTCCCCCCGCGCCGCGCCGCGGCCGCCCTGCCGGCGCGCTGCGCATCACCGGCGCTCTGCCGGCCGGGGGGCCCCGCCGCCCCGCGCCCCGCGCCCCGCCGCCGCCGCTCCCCGCCGCCGCCGCTCCCCGCCGCCGCTCCCCGCCGCCGCCGCCGCCGCCGCCGCTCCCCGCCGCCGCCGCCGCCGCGCTGCAGGACTGGCTATGGCCACCACTACTTCCGGGTTCCGTCACTTCATTCTCCCGCCGATCAGCGCTGCAAAACTGAGCCTCTTCTATAAGGCAGCCAGCAGCCAACCTGCCAACACTTACTGACACTCACTCATCTCAGAGACCGAGGGAGAGAGGGAGACAAAATACCTACCGGGAGGAAAAAAAAAACAAAAAAAAAAAAAAAAGGAGAGAGGGGGAAGTCCGGGCTTTGCAAACTATTCAATTTTTCTTCGCATCTTTCCCCACCCCCCTTCACAGTACTTAAAAAAAAAAAAACAAAACGACCCTATAGCGATCCTAAAAGGCAAAACCCGAGCGCGGAGTTACTGGAAGAAGAAACCGGGGTTAAAAAGATTCCTCCTCTCTTCTTCATCATCATCAACCATCATTCATTCACTACCTTGACATTCCCTGGCTTTGATTGACAGCTGGAGTGGCAAAAAGCCATGAGACACGACAGTTTGGTTACATGTGGGTTGCTGACGGGCCGATCGTAACCTTCAGTTTGGGGGCTTGACAATTTTTTTTTTTTTTTTTTTTTTTTGCGTAGAGAAAGAAAAAAGGAAAAAGAGAGAGAAAAAGGAAAGAGAGAAAGAGAGAGAAAAAAGAAGAAAACACAGAAACTCATCGTGGTTCTTGACTGTTTTTTATATACTATTGTTGTTGTTATTGTTGTTATTATTATTATTTACCCATATTGGAGGATAGGAGAAGTCTATAAGTGGGTTGCAAAAAAAAAAAAAAAAAAAGGAATCTTCTTCACTCTAAATCACTTTCTTTGCTGGACTGGGATATTAAATATACGACACATCCAGGAGTTTATTGGAGCGCAGACTGATGGCGCAAAGGGTAGGTTTAAATCTCCAACACTTACCTATATATAAATCCTCTCTTAAGAGGGGCCTGTCCGATTTGCTCTCCTCTGTTGCTGATGATGATGGCGGCCACTATTAAAAAATAGCAGCAAAAATTATTCACTAGCTTTTTGTGTGTGTGCGTGAGTGTCTCTCTGTGTGTGTCTCTCTCTGCAATTGTTCCACGCTTTTTTCCTCTCTAGCTTTTCCCCCAGCAGCGCGATTTCCCTGCTCTCTGCCTGCTCAGTAGCACGGGTTTCACAGGGGAAAGCTTGCTGCTGCTGCTGCTGCCGCCGCCGTTACTGCCGCTGCTTAGGAAAGACTAAGAAATACATATGTGTGTCTGTGTATATACGAACGTATATATATGTATACACATATAGCTGCTTTTTTTTTTTTTTTTTTTTTTTTTGTCTCTGGCTTTGACAAGGACAAGGGGAATTGCTACTAAATAATGTTTCTGGTAACTTTCAGATTATTTCCCCCTTTATCTCCCCCCCCCCCCCCCGATGCACCCTACCTTTCCTCTCTCCTTCCCAGTGTTGATTTATTTATATAGTTGCTTTTGATTCTGCTTGTTTATTCATTTATATTTTATTTTTTTGTCCTTCCTTTCTAACGCAGAGTAACTCTAGTTTCTCTCCTCCGTTTCCTTCCTTTTCATCCCCGTTTCCTCGTTAGGGTTCCTCCTGCCCGTGCTGAAGAGGACCATCTCCCCCCGCACGCACAGGCAGGCACACACACACACACACACTTTCCCCCCTTACCTCTCCCCGCACCCCCACTCCTCCCTCAGCCTCTCCAGCCTCTGCTCCCGATCCCAGTTGATTTTCATTTTGCACATTTCTCTCTCTGTTGTGGCTGTTCTTGTTTTGTTTTGCTCTGTTTGTGTCTGTCCGGGTGCTTTACTCTCTTCTGACTTTTGTTGTTGTTGTTTGTTTGTTTTTTTATTCCTCTCTCTCTCTCTCTCTCTCTTCCCCTCTTTCTCTTTCTTTCTTCTCTTCCGGCCCGTTTTTTGACAGTACGATGAGCTGCCCCACTACGGCGGGATGGACGGAGTAGGGGTGCCGGCGTCCATGTACGGGGACCCCCACGCCCCCCGGCCGATCCCCCCGGTGCACCACCTCAACCATGGGCCGCCGCTCCACGCCGGACAGCACTACGGCGCCCACGCCCCGCACCCCAATGTCATGCCGGCCAGCATGGGCTCCGCTGTCAACGACGCCCTGAAGCGGGACAAGGATGCGATCTACGGGTAGGTGCCGCCGGGCCGCCCGGCGCCATGGCCCGGCTCCGCAGCGCCGGTGCCCGCGGAGCGGCGAGGGCAGGAGCGGGGCGGGCGGGCGGCGGGGGCTCCCGCGGGGCCGCGGTGGCGGGCGGCGGCAGCGGCCAGCCGAGCCCCGGAGCGGGGCGGGGGGAAGCCCCGGCGGGCCCGGCGGGAGGGCGGCGGCCGCGGAGCCCCCAGCCGCCCGCTCCGGAGGGAGACCCGCGCGGTGGCACTGCCACTGCCACTGCTGGCCGTTTCGGGGCGAGTGCAGTCCCAGCCTGGCTCCCAGCTGCGGTGCCAGCACCCGCGGGAAACGGGTCCTGGAAAAACAGACCTCTCGGGGAGAGAGGCTGGACTGGGGGGAGCTGGTGTTGCCTTGCCTCCCCTCGCTTTTTTTCTTTTTGATTTTTTCTTCTTATTTTCCCCTTTTCATTTTTTTTCCCCGTGGGTTTTTTGTCTTTCTCGGAAAGGCCCCAGTTAGGAGTTCAGACAGGAGAGGTGGCTCTCGTTGCTCTGGATTTTAGTCGGAGAAGTGTTGTTCTGGTGTTCTCCTTCGTGCCATAACAACACTCTTCCAACACTGTAAATAAAGAGCTATTCGCATCGCGGAAGGTAGTAAGAATAAAAGGGATTCGCTTCTCGCAAGCAGCTCTTCCCTGAGACAGAAGAAATAAATACACCGGGGGCACTGAGCTGAGTTTTCTATTTAGGAAAGAAAGAACGTGAGGAAAAAAGAAGCACGGACCCAACAGAACTCAAGCCCGTGCCAGGGCATTGCTTGGGGGGAATGACACCGATTCCCTTCAGTGCCTTTTAGAAAAAAATGCTAAATGGTCCTAAAAGGAGCGATAGTAACATCTATGACAGAGTGTGGGGCCTTGATCAGGCACCGAAGGGGAAAAGAGACAAATGCATGCTTACTACTTAGCACGCAGATAAAATATTTTTTTTTTTTCTGACTACACCAACTATGGGAAAATATTTCGCGAAGTGCTGCCTCCCTCCGCCCCCTCCCCAGCTCACTTATCTGGACAGCTGGTATTTTACTTGGGTGTGCTTCCTAAGCCAGGAAACTTCACCACATTTTTGTTAGCAGGCCCCTTGAAAAATAAAATTACGTATTAAGTAGTTTGCAGTTTGCCTAGCCGTGCTTCTCATTTCAGGTCATAGCTGGAGGGTAGGGATGGGATCTTCCAGGTTTCGCGTTATTTTAAGCTGTGGCGAAAAGTGTAAGATTCCCAGCTGAGCTGCTGCCTGCGTGAGCGTGTTTGGTGCCTTGTGCGTTTGGAGGGGAGGTCACTTTTGTCCTCGTCTGTGGGGACTGCACGGGGGATGCAATTCAATTTCAAAAGGAAAAAGAAAAAAAAAAAACCACCACAACACCAAAAACCCGCATTTTTATTTCAAAATGTTGCTCTCCCCTGCTCTGCCCAAAGCAATACCGCGAGGCTGCGGAGCGTGGCTGTGTCCGTGTGTCCGTGTCTGTGTGTCCGTGCATTTAAAAAAAAAATACTTGTTGATTAGAGCTCTTCTTTCCCCCTCTCCCCCACCCCCTCCCCTCTCTTTGTGTGCCACTGCCCGGTAGGCACCCGTTGTTCCCCCTCTTAGCTCTGGTCTTTGAGAAGTGCGAGCTGGCGACCTGCACGCCCCGGGAGCCCGGCGTGGCCGGCGGGGACGTCTGCTCCTCCGACTCCTTCAACGAGGACATCGCCGTCTTCGCCAAACAGGTCCGGCACCTCTCCCCCCGCCCCCGGCCCTTCCCCGCACTCCCGCCACCTCCTCGGCCCACACGGCCGGGCGCTGGCAGGGGGCAGCCCCCCTCGCCCCCCCGCACCCCGGCCCCGGCCGCCGGGGGGGCGGGGGGAGCGGCGGGGGTGCGCGCTGCCGGCCCGGCTGGCCCCGACCCTCCTCCGCCGGCGGCCCCTCCGCGCTGCCGGGCCGAGGCTCCCGGCCCTCGCCCTCCCGCGTTCATGAAAGGGAAAAGTGACTGCGGCCGGGCGCTGAGGCAGAGGGAGCGGGGGAAAGGCCGGAGATCAAAAAGAGAGGGCTCCTGTGGCAAGGGCGGCCGGCTCGGCGCTGGGCTGGCGGGAGCGGAGCAGGCTCCTGCTCACAGCGCGGGTGACTCCGGGGCGTCCGGCCGGATTTTGGTCTGACCTGTACCGGCCAGTTCGGTCACAGGGGGTTTTTTCCCCCCCTTCGAGTGATTCGGTTGCAGGGCTGAGGAGAGAAGCTGCAATTCACGCCGCTTTTCCTTCTTCTCGCAGGTCCGCGCTGAAAAACCACTTTTTTCTTCAAATCCAGAGTTGGACAATTTGGTAAGGCCTGCTCACCCCGCTGCCCCGCTCCCCTCCCGCCCTTCCCCACCCCACCGCCAGCTGCCGGCAAGCGCCCTCCGCCGTCCGGGCCGGCGGGGCAGCGGCTGCCGGGCCGGGCACCCGGGCCGGGCGGGCCGGGGAGGGGGAGAGCCGGCGGGCTGGAAAGCTACCGTCAAGAGCCGTCCGAGAGCTGCACTTTTAAAGTGAGCCAGGGCAAACTCTCCAGCCCCGGTGCATTGCAAAGCTGTGTTTGAAAGCCGCGGGAAGCTAAAGTGAAGGAAATAACTGCTTAAGAAGAGAGAGCTGGAGATTTCTAACGTAATTCTTTTGCTAATGTGAACAATTTCAATATTCAAAGTGCCTAAATCCGCTTGTAAAGAAGATGCCAAACTATTCATCCTCTCCCCCCCCGCCTTTCTCCTGCGGGCGGTGGGGGGGTGGGAGTGTGTGTTTGACTCCTCTGCGGACCCTCAGAGATGAGGGCCGGGGTGTTGAGAGGGAGCGAGGAAAAGAGGAAGAGGTTTTCTCCAAGATCGCGGTAATAAAGCACTAATCACGGCTCCTGGAATAAATATGATAAAAATCAAGTGCTTAGGTTAAAGTCGATCAAAATTGTTCGAGCGTGACCAATGAGCTAAAATCCTGGGTAATGACTGCGCGCCCTGACAATCCCCTTCTCCCCCTCGCCCACTCGGGCTCGCAGCTCTGCACAGCCCCCGTGCTCCTGTCTCCCACGTAACCCCCTGCTCAAAACTTTCTTGCAGATGATCCAAGCAATACAAGTACTAAGGTTTCACCTTTTGGAATTAGAAAAGGTAAGAGCCACGGAGGCGGGCGGGGGGCAAGCCATTCCCTCCCTGTCCCCCCGTCCCTCCTTCCCCCCCCCCCCCCCCCCGACTATTTGGGATGACTTGTAAACACGGCCAGAGAAGACAGGGGAAACGCAGGGTGATGCTGTAACCTGTGCCATCAGAGCATGTCACACCCGACAGCCATGGCCAGCCCAGCCCGGCGTTATTTTTTTTTTTCCAGTGTATTTTCCTTATTTCATATTATTAAATGCCTTCCGTCCTTCTTACCCCTTCCCTCAGTGGCAGCTCTTTTCCTGACTCGGAAATAACACGTTTAACAAAAAGCGAAATGAAAGCCCTTCTGCCTTTCTCCAGCTCTGGCAGGCATATTAACCCCAAGCAAGCACGAAATGTTTGGGAGAGGCAGGGGGCCCTGCGCGGCGTGGGGAGGGGGCTGTGCCCTGGGACGAGAGCGGCGCTTCCCACAGCCTCAGCGAGCAGCTTCGTTTTACTGCTGCCGGCCACACAGACCTTTTTTTAGCCCCGGTTCAAACCGACCCCGTCCCGAGTGACTAGTTGTACCTGTCTGGGCTGTGTATGCTCCAGAGATACCGCCTGGGTCCAGCTCCCAGCCTTCTGATGTTATCACCACATCGGGTTTTCCTCTGCACACCAGACCGAGCCCACTATCTCTCTCTCTCTAACTTGTTGCTGCGGCAAGTCTCTAGAGAATAATATGTGCTGCAACAATTTCTCTATTGTTTCCTTGCCTTCAACTATTGTGCCCCTTAATTAGAGTTACTTGTGGAGTAGATCAGAGGGTTGTTCTTGCTACCAAAAAAAAAAAAAAAAAAAAGTTGCAATCCGATATTTTGCCATTATTGATACTATTATTCTTGTTACTGTTTTCAGGTTCATGAATTGTGCGATAATTTCTGCCATCGGTACATTAGTTGTTTGAAAGGAAAAATGCCAATAGATCTCGTTATTGATGAAAGGGATGGCAGCTCCAAATCAGACCACGAAGAACTCTCAGGATCTTCCACAAATTTAGCCGACCATGTAAGTCCTTCTGATTTCTTTGTGGCACTTTTTAAGACTTCAACCTGCTTAGGGGACCTGTCTCCGATTTCATTGTTTTGCTGCTGTTATTATTATTATTATTATTATTATTGTTACCACTACTTGAACGTCTTGCAAGCTCGGATCCCATCTTTACACTGTCTTCCCTCTCGCTTTGTAAAGTTGTAGGAATGCAAAAGGTTCCTTCTGTTTCCATCTGTAAAGCAGCAGGTTTGCAAGGGTTTGTAAAGTTTCCTGGTCTGGGCGGCTTGGAGAGCTGGCAAACTGTCGGTTTGATGTGGGGATCGGTGCTTTCTCTTCTTCTTTGCCAACTCTGTAATCAATGCAGCAAAGTAAGGAAACAGAGACAAGAAAGTTAGGGAGAAAGTTTGCTGATTTGCTCCCCCCTCCCCTCTGGTGGGGATGACAAGTGATGAGAATTATTGGCAATACTACATTGCATTAAAAAAAAAGGGTTAGCACATTAGAGTTTCCAATGCTTGTGCTTTATAGCAACTTATTGTCAGAATATGGACTTATTGCCAAACGCCTGAAGCATCTTCATAATAAAAGACAGTAACCTTGATGAAGCAATTATTAACAATGTATTACAGAAAGCTGGAGAGAATGATGATTGAGTAACCGTAGGTTAGCGGTTGATTTTAACACTTTGGGAGTTGGTGAATTAGTGCTATGTGTGTAGGACTGAACGTTGGTGTGCGTGGGGAGGAGAGTGCCTTTGTTTTTCCGGGTTTTGGAGCGGCTCCTGTGATCCTTCAAAAGATGCAGACGCGGAGAGGCTTCGGGATGTGGAGGGAAAGATTGCAGCTGGTACCGCAGAAAGGGGAAGGAATAGCTCTGATTAAAAAGAGTGGGTGTGAACTCTAGTTTATTTATAGGAACGCATCCCTGGGGGGAAAAGGGGTTTACACAGTTTTAGATTCAATTGAACTCATGATCTAAATGATACAGTCTAATATTTTAGCGGTTGAAATATTAAATTAACACCCGGTGTGAAGTTAACCGTGCTTTCTGCACAGGCGCCTGCCTTTACTTCCCAGTGTGTTAAGAAGAGTAGCTGCAAGCCCAGGGAGAATGAGCTTTCTAGGAGCTTTTGTTTCCTTTGAAAACATGTTGTTTGTGTGTGTATTTGATAATTACATTAGACTTGGACTGAAGCTGAATTGGGAGATAAAATAATAATAAATTCTTCTAAATGCCCCCCTTCTGGCACAGCTTAGTTCCAGAGCCCGGGAAATATTTTTGGACCCAAGCCTTAGCTTTCATTTTCTCATTTGTATTCGATAAACATTGCAGGACAAGTTTTTTGCGATGTCTTACAATTTAAATCTATTATTTTGAGAGAGAAAAAAATGTATGCAGAGGTTCCTGAAAGTTTCTCTGCTTATCAGCTCTCTCACACGTAGATAATAAACTCTATGAGGCATGACACTGTTTCAAAAATATTTGTTTTATGACATTTTACAACCCTAAATTTGTGTGCGTAAGTATTCTGGGAGAGTACTAGAAAAGAAATTGAAATGAGTGGCAACCTGAAAGATATGGGGTCATTGTGTATGATTCAGAGCAGCAGGAAAAAAAAGTACATGTTTCTCCAGTACAGTTTCTTTACAAGAGTGTGTTTCAAGTGGAAGTGTAGAAATGGAGCATGCTTATGTTTATATTGAAGAGATTAGATAAACTAGCCTGTTTAGGGTTCTGGCAGATGGCGAATGCTCAAGCCAATTTGCAGTGCTCCATTATAATATTTAAATTCACACACAATGATAGGACAGAGGTGGAGGGGGTTAGCATTTTGATAATTTAATAACTATTATCTTCCCTAAGAAGAATCTCCTCTTGCTTTTGTGGCCCCAAAAACAAACTCAAATAAATATGACAATCCATTTATCTTGCACCCGTTAGGGTTTACCACTTCATTGGGTATTATAATTTAAAGCCCTTTATTTCCTGGAGATTTGAGCTATAACATTTTTACTTTAGCCCCCTGCTATTTGTTTTGAAAGGAAGCAATAATTTGTGCAACCAGAACACCAACTGGGAAATGAAGAGTTGTATCACATAGTTACATTTTATTCATGCGTTTTGGGAAATGTGTCTCCTTATTGGATTTTTTTTTTTTTTTTTTTTGTATATTAGCTTGTTTTCCCAACAAAACTTTAACACTCTTTCATAGCTTAGTCAAACTACTGTGTGTGTACACGTTTGTATCTGCACTGTACAAGGTTCCAGCAGGAAGAAATCCACTTTTATTCATCAAGAAGGAAAAGCTTTAAAAAATGGCTAATATAAACATGCAAGACTACCAAAAAAACGAGCTATCATTTGTGAGCATCTACCTGAAAATGTAGTAGTTCAAGCATGCAAATTTGTCCAATTTGACTCTCCAGGTTTATTTTTTCATTTGCTTTGATATGCATATTTAATATATAGCCTCAGGCTAGATCTCATTTGGTGAAAGTTGGTGCAGGGGTGATGATGAGCCACTTCAGAAGGACAGAGACAGCATGTTGTTTCCTCTGTTTTATGTATTGGCCCACTATTCTGATCCATGGGTCTTCCTCTCATGGTTTTATTTGCACATGAAATACTAGGAGCATTTTAACTGATTGGCTATGAATAATGATAGCCAAAAAGAAGTGTAGTTTAATTTGTTGTGTGCCAAGGTTTCTCTTGTGGAGGTGACAGTTTGTGACAGCTGCTTGACACCCCAAAAATCCATACACCTCTATTCTTATTAAGTAGTATAAAGCTACACTGTGTGTGTTTAATGTGAATGCGAGGGGTGGCAGCGGTGACAGTGGCAGTGCTGAACTAGGAACTAAGGCAGCTCTCACTTTTATTCCTTTGCTAGACCTGAAAACGTAGCGTGAGGGAAAGTAACAGAAAGAATTGTAGGATTAGCCAATATTTACCATAAGACTTTAAATGGGGTACTCAAATAGCGCATGCTTCCCTTTTCAAAATCTACTGCTCTACTATTTATATAACTTAATTGGAAACCAAAACCAAAATCAACAAAGGAATGAACCCTTCAGAGATATACCTGTGCTGGAAAAAGGAGACAGCTGTAAGCGGTTGTGCTATACGTGTTTTGTAATAAATGTGTTTATCGAATTTTATTTTAGTGCGCTATTAACTGTTATGTAATACAGTAAGTGTAAAGGGTCCGGGGACTTGGTAGATCAAATAGTGCAGCGCTGGCCACAAGAAGCTGAAACTTTTGTTATTACTCTGCTGTGTTTAGTAAATATAACAGCCCATAATTAGTGTTTGAATTTTTAACACCCTCATATTTTTTTATTGCTCTGAGGTATTAGCTGTAGATGGGAAGAAGGTAATTACAGCTATGCCCTGGCTGAACTAGATCAGTTAGGGGAAAAAAAAAAAAATAAAAGAGGAAAGAAACCTTTCCAGCTGCAGTTCAAGTTGAGTTTCCCAGCACAGACAATTTATTATTGTTCAATATAAACATTCTGGGCCCTATCCTGCATTCTGTGTTCAGCCTAAATTATCTGTTGAGATTGCCAACAAATCTTTTTTTTTTTTTTTTTTTTTCCCCTTTCAAGCTATTCAAAGCTGAAAAACATAATGCTTGGAAAATTTGGAGATTTTAAAACTTTTTCCAGCATATGATTACATTTCGTATTTTAATTACATTTCTTTTGTACCTGGCTTCACCTGGTGCCACACAATTCTTCCTTTAGCACAAACCTACTTTGAAGCCTAGTAATTCTCCCATAGAAATTTATGGCTCTCCTTCCGCTGGCTTTCATGGGAGCAGGATCAGGGCCTCAGTCTTTCTGATATTTGTTTATATGTTCTAGTCAATTTGCAGCTGAGAGGTAATAATAGACAGATCATCATTCATAAAATATAATTAAAAATGGATAGAAATATACATACATCTCTTTTTTATAAAAGGACTGTTGACAGATTAGAAATCCGATGCCTTAGCTGTAGAAGAGAAATACTAGTCTGAATATTAAACCTTTCAGCTCTCAAATGAGGAGATACTTTTATTTTGTACTTTTGGACATCCAGACATTTTACATTTCTTTAATATTTCTTCCCAAAGAACGGTCTGTGCAAATTCCTGACATCTTGCAGATGTGAACAAATAAAAATAGGGTAATATATATCTGTTCCAGTTATATAATTAAACCTTTAGGTAAGATTTCACTGAGTAATGAGGAAGTAATTGGGGGCCTGATGCTGCAGTCTCCAGGTATGCCATACTTTGATGAACTTCAGTGGGAGTTTTGAGTATGCCAGGATCAGACCCCAAAGGTGCCCTTTCTGTTTGCAGTGTGTCAGAAGGGAAACTCAGTAAACTGCAGCAATAATAAGGCAAACTTTTTTCTTTAATAACCAAATTTCCTAGTATGTGGCTTAAGAGTTAGGATGTTACGGTAGGCCCTGTGCATTCTGAAGGGGCAAGGAGCATCAGGAGCTTTCCGAGACTGTAGCAAATGTTGTGTATTTCCTCCTTTTGATGGGCCAAGGTACTCTGCAAAGGCATTCTATAGCTCAAATTTGAGTGTTTTAATTTTAAACTGGGTTCTCTCAGACTGAACCGATAATGTATTTCACTATCTGTTTGATGCCGGTGTTTCCTCTTTGGTTTGAGTTGTCTATCAGTCTAGATGAAGTGTAGCCATGCAGAATGACGTAGAAGCACAATTTAAAAACCAAGAAAACCCCGATTTTTCAAGTCTCAGTTCCTTGCTGACAGGTGGATTACATGTCTGATTTCAATCTTAATTAGAAAATACAAAGCACGCAGCTTTTCAGAATGTTGCCATGTTCTAGGAGTATCAAAAATTCCTCCTGACACTTTCCTCAAATGCAAAATCAAGGGACAAGAATTAAAACTTGTACGTATATACACATACATGCACAAATATCTGATAGATCATGATGCCCTGTGTTTTGTTTAAATTGCGTAATTCTGACACAAAAAAGTTATCATATTAGGTATGCATCTGTAGGAAAATAAACCTTAGTAATACCAGGAGTAGTCTTTTTTAGAAAACATACATATCATGTCAAATTAGAGCTTTTCATGGCTCTTTTATTTATTGAAACTTTCTTTACATAGTAAGTTTATTATTACTGTGCTCCACAACAGTCTCTAAGAGACCATCTTGAACTTTATACATAAAAAACACAGACAGACAGAGATGCACACACAAACACATGTGCATGTGTGTGTATAGGTTTCTATGTCTGGCATAGTATACCATCTTTTGATATACGGTGGTACCTAGATACCGATTTTTGTGGTATCAATCACATCAGTCGTTCCACCCTATTTACAGGTGTTACTTGTAAGAACAAGGTGAGCAGGATTTGGCTTGTATTGGGGGGGGGGGGGGGGAGGAATGCCATCTGTATCAGTAGTTCAGTTCAGTTTGGTGTTTGCAAAATTAATTTACCAGAGCAACCTCCAGACCTTTGAGTCCAATCATCTTCACAAAGAACGAGCTCTACAGACGTTGTAGTTTCTGTTATGAACGTAAGTTGTGTTTCATTTGTTCCTGCAAGATCAATGGTTTTGTCCATTTAATCTGAGAAAGTATAAGGGCCTGATCCTGTCACAGTTGTATACTTAAAACTTCAGTTAATGTCTGTGAGCCAAATCCTGCTCAGCTTACTCACATGGGTATCAGCTGGCCTGATAGATTTTACTTCCCAGTTATAAATAAGAAGCAAATTCCTTATCATTAATTGAGTCTTTAATATCACCATAAAAAGCAGTGTGAGATCAGAATCAGCCCTAGCGGGACTATGTACACTCACAAAAAATTAGCCAGACTTTGCCCTGTGGAAATTCTCGGCATACAATGTACAAATTGCAATTCAACAGAAGGTTATCCTATATAAAATTTCTCTGTTACAACATGTTCGTTCAAGAAATCCTGTAGCAGTTATAAAATCTTACAGTTTCCACCGGATTTGCAGCGTTGACAAAAGAGTAACGCATCAGATTTGCTTTGTATGCCAGGAGACTCTTGTCCTTTCTGTTGCTCTTTTCTAGATTTAGCAAAATTCAGTGGTGGTGCTAGATAATTTTTTTTTTAACTTTCAAGGGAAAAAACACTGGCAAAATTGTGTTTTCTAGGGAAGGCTATGTGTGTAAATGAGAAACAGTGGATAGCAGCGGAGTGATCTCCTGTGGCCCTGCTAGTACAAGCTTTCCCCATATTGTCTCCTGCTTTTATATTAATTACAACTTGCATTATCAGCTGCGAGTCTGTAGCCCAGCAAATAGAAAATACTGCCCCTGGAGACCTAGCTTCTTGTATCTATTTTCCATCTCCTTCTATTGTGCTCTACTCAGTATTCACTGCTTTTCTCCTGGTAACACTGCTCTTTAACACAATTAGGTAAGAGCAAGAGGAGCACCATATTTGACTCCCAATTATTAAAACTACTGGGAATAGATACATGTGTGCTGTTTACCTTCTATGGTACCTGGCATTGGTTTAGGTCATACGTGTGTGAAAATTTTATAGTATGCACACGTACACAAAACAGGCAATTGCATTTTGGCAGACATCATCCACACTCTTCTACGTGTTCCTGCAAAGCATATTACTAAACTTGCAAGAAGATAGGAGAAGCCATGCTAACAGTTAGGGTAATTTATCAAAAGCTATCTGGGTTTTTGTTTGTTTTTTTTTTTTTTTTACAGTGTGATAGCTTAATACAAATTTCATTGAAATTAATAGAAAAATCACAATTAGTGTTAGCGGGCTTTAGATTAGGATCTCTTTAGGTACCTAAACTATACTGATGAAGTGTTTCCAGTGAAGTACACTTTAGATGTGTCATTTGGTCCCATGTTTTTGTGAAGACATACATAAAATAACTACTTACGGTTAGGCACTTGGCCAAGAAGTTTTTCTTGAGGGATGCAAAGTTGGAAACAGTCTAGGGGAGAAAAGAGAAGTTCACTGACACGTACAATGATCTTAGTCCAAAGCAAAAGAATGCTGCCTTTTTATGAGGCTGTAAACTCCACCCCTAGAGTTATTTGTCATTTTTTATAATAATAAAGCCTAGCTATTTCCCTCCCTTTCAAATTCCTCCAACATTCTACTGTCGTGTCTTGTAAATATCCCATCTTATTATTTCTGTCCTTCAACAAAATTCTGCCAATTTGCTTCCTCAAGAAAACTGTGTCACAAGAAATACATTGAGTTCCCAATCAATACAGTCTGTCTTTCCCAAACGGGATCTACAAACTGCGGTCAAGAACAACTCAGCCTGGTAGAGACAGCAAGTGCTTTCAGCTGCGGGAAGTCTTATTCAGTGATCCTTTCCAAATCGTTACGGTTTTGAAACAGAAAGGCCGGTCTAGCTTTTGAAATACTGTATGATAGGTTTTGGATGACATTTGCCTTAAAACATAGCTGAGGTGTTACCAGTTAATTATTGTAATTTTCATATGTGTGATAAGGAGCTCCAACAGCAGCCAGCTTAAGAGAGCCTGCAGTGCATAAAATTAACATAACTCACTGTGTTCCCTGAAAAGTTTAGCCTAGGTGAACATGTTGCAATTATTACATTTTATAAAAGAAGGTTCCAGCCTGATGTTGTTGGAGGGCTAAACTCATGCTATGCTATTGTTTCTTTCCTTTTTCATGTATTTCTTCTAGCTCTTTATCTGATTACCATCCGGCAAACAGCTGACGCTAAGAGGCTGCAGAGGGCTGAAGAGCTCCTGTCTGCTGTTTGCCTTCAGCTTGAAGCTATTTGAGTGGCTTCCTAACTCAGAGATAAAAAGAGAAGCTCATAGGCACAACTGTGTTTTAATCCAGGCTGTAAAGAAACTTGCTCAGTTTTTTGCATTTTATTTCCCTCTGAACTTTTTGCTAACCTTATTTTCAACTTTTTTGTTTTTTTTAATAACATCTGGGCTGCTTGAACTTTCAAGACTTCTCATCTTTCTTTTTGTGTTTCTTTCCACCTGACTCTCTGAAATGATGGTAAAATGTTTTGTGTTTTTGTTGTTGTTTTTTTTTTTTAATGAAATTTGGGGGGGGTTACAGTATTAATAGTGATTTCTGAGATCTAATTAATATAAAAACCTCAATGAATATAAAATATTATTGTTTGGTGGTTTGTGGTTTGTTTGGTTTTTTTTTTTCCTGTTGTCGTTCTGTGTGAGGAAAAGTAGATCAGTCTTCTAGGTTTTGGAGGGGGTGGTGGTTTTGTGCCATAAGTGCTGTTGTGTTGTCTGTTGCAGTGATAGGTTAGGCAATTTCAGATCCTGGCCTGTCTTCTGATTTTACTCATACCTTTCTGCCATGGAACCACATACGGGGGTGCATGTGTGTGTCTGTGTAAGGTGAAGGGGATTTGGATCCTTCTTACCCTTTGGTCACCTAGGGCTTTACTGGGAGCCTTTTGAAGTCATGGGCTCTTCTCTTTGTCTCTGCTGCGATCTGGGTCAGACCCGTTAGATTTATGTTACTGGGTATTGTAGCAAGCCGTTATTTGGCAGTTCTATTTTGCGTTGCTATAGAGCATGTGGTACTAATCAGTGCTAGGAGATTACTTTGAGATGTTTCAATATATATTTTGGGACCTGATTCCAATCACACTTACACTGAATTTTACAATGGGTAAATCAGTTGATTTTTGTTGAACTTTTTCCTACTACACGTCGGGGTAGATGAGGTCAGAATCAGTCCTGCTCAAAGAATTTACCTAAACTTGTCGCTTGCTGCTTTTAGGATCTCCTTGTGCTTTAATAGTCCGGTGTTATTTCACAACACAGACTTAAAATGTAATCAAAACTAAGAAGCAATTTTTTTTTTTTTTGAGGGGGGATTTTTTTGTTTGTTTTGTTGTTGAATTATTATAATGTGCTTGATTTAAGTTGTCACATACAGGTGACAAGTAATGCAGGTCCAGCCCCTAGTCTGATCTGTTTCATGTGTTCTTGCTCTCCTTTTCTGCCAGAGGAAATTCCATCTCTTGCCTGCCTTCATGTGGTGCTGATAAAGCTCTTCCTGTACAGTAGAATTCCTGTTTTCCTTTAAGCAACAGCAGGGTATTGGGAATGATCAGGAAAGGGGAGGAGGACAGGAGGAGAATACACTCAACAAAGTAGCACTAAACTGTAACATTAAGTTTTCCTCACTTATCCTTTTAAATAGCAGCTCCTCGCTCCAGGAAAGCCAATACTCAATAAATTAGAAAGCTTGCATGAATTATGTGACTAAAGTACAGTAGTTGAGGTCTTACTTAGCCAAGTTTTGCGAACTTCGTATGTCTGTCTTCTGTGTTCCCTTTAGTCGTGTTTTATGCATAGTAATGTCGAAAGAATTACATAAAAAAATCACTATACGTGTTATTTTATATAATCACCTGGCAGTTATTCTTGACAATACTTGTAAGCGAACTGTTAGAGTGATACATCTAGAAAGTCTTTTGAAATGTGTCATATCAAGGTGGTGGTGGGGGGGTGAGGAAGCATCTTTCCTGGTATATAACATCTTTCAGAGGAAGCTTTCTTTTTCCTTCACAACTTTGCATTTGCTTGAAGTTTTTCTAGCATTCAAATGGGTGAGAGAGGGTAGGGTGTGAGGACATGCTCCTCTCCCATGTATGTTCTCCTCTACTTCTTGAAACAGTTTCCCTCCTCTTCCTCTCCCCTCCCATCTCTAGTCAGTCTCCAAAACCAAAGTGTGGGGAGATAGTTTGCATACCACCTATCCTGATCCTAATGTGAACACCTAGTATCATAAACTGCAGGTTGATGCTCTCCTCCCTGCCCCCCTGTATTAAGAAACCGTTTTTTTTCTTTTTTTTTTTTCTCCCCGAAATATTCTTCTGCAGTACTATTCAAACAATTAAATCCAGACAATGCTTTGGAAAGTTTAAAAAAGAAAAATATCTGTCCTTTATTTTAACAAGTAAATCTTTGTACCTCCTCTGCTTGTCTTTGCTGAAGAATTATTACACCGTGCAAACAGTATTGGTGTTTGGCACATTTCACAAATGCTAATGTGTATACTTTTCCCCCCCTTTTCCCCTCTTCTCCTGGTTTTCTTTCTGTTCTTCATTTGCTATTGGAATGGGAACTGTGGAAAAAATTCCTTGGCACTCTGACACCAGAATCCTTCATCTTGGAGAGACCACGATGATGCAACCTCAACGCACTCGGCAGGCACACCGGGGCCCTCCAGTGGGGGCCATGCTTCCCAGAGCGGAGACAACAGCAGCGAGCAAGGTAAAAGGTCAAACTTTTTCCCTCCGCAAAGTAGGCATGACTAAAATAACTCCAGCTTTTTTTATTATATCAGTACATCTGCCTTAGAGTAAACATGGAGTGGCAGACTTGCAGTATAATCAGCTGTAACTTAGGGAGACGGTATTTCCTTTTCCTAACCCACTTAGCTGCATTTTATTATTATTTCAAAGCAAAATATCTAATCTTCAAACAAGCTTTGTAATAACAATTGATTAGTTCTGCCAATTCCTTTACAAATTTGGTTATCTACAGTTTATTTTTTTGTAGTGTAAGTAAATATAATGACAGACATACTCTCCAGCTGTGATGCAGTTGTTTGAGCCGGGTTAGAGATGAAGAATTTAACCTGTAGTTTTAGCTGGGAAAGAGACTCCTATATGAAGTTATGAAGCTGCTAAATTATATAAAGTAGAAGCAAAACCCAAATTGGACAGAGAAATGTTTCTTGCAATGTTTGCTTGTACAGACTTGTTTCTGCTTCTGAAAATCTGAATTCAGAATGGTAAATAGAGATGTACCTGAACTGCAAAACCTGTGCTGGATCTATACAGTGAAGCTTTCTCAAGGGTTCGTGAGGTTTGTTTATTATTTCAGGGTTTGTTTTTTTGTTTGTTTTATTTCCTACTGCATTGCACCTTGTGTGTGGTCATCTGCATCCATGCTGAGTGAGTGTCAAAGGCTGTCATTCTGATAGTGTTTTACACTTGCTCATTAGAAGTATAAGTGACTCAGAAGGTATAAGAGTCAAGCCTGCAGTGCTAAAAATTGGGTAAAGATGGTCTACTGTCACTCTTGCATCTTGACTCAGAACTGATTTTTTTAAGGCCAAAGTTTAAGGTGGGCTCTGTTCTTGTTTTTCTTAGTAAACATGGTAAGCCTCAGCTAGTGAGTGAGACATTGCCTTTATAAGGTCTTAGGATACGCTCCCTCCATCTCATGCACCTGCAGCATTTTGCCACTGTGTTTCTCCCACATGGGGGTTACATACCCAACAGAGCCAACTGGCAGGTCTGCCATCCAACTAGCCATGTGGGATCCCAAAAGTGGAGAGGGGAGCAGCCTTCAGGGCTAGAGCTGCAGTGGCTAGCCTCACGCTGTAGGCTGCTTCCCACTGTGATACTTGCCATGTTTAGGCGGCGGAGCAGATATGTGATTTCGCGTCTCTCACGTGGCCCACTGCTTGGCACAGAACTAGATCCCCTCGTCTGTCTCACGATCTGGTGTCGTACCCGTTGCGATTCTAGGAACTTGCGAAGTTTGTTTCTGGTAGAGTGGTTTGGGTTTGTCTCCTATTTTTATGAATTGTTTATACATTTGTAATCTTATTGCTGATAGAAAGCAGCCATGGCACAGGGTGTGATCCAGCTCCATCATGAGTCACGCGGGATTTTTTTCTATGTGGTTGGATCAGAGCTGTACGAGACCCAGCGTGAACTATTACAGCTTCAGCAGCTAATGAAAGGGAGAGCTTGACTGCTAAGCAGCAAATCGGTGTTATGTCTATTAGCTGGCCATAGAGTTTACGGTTGATCAAATGTTTACATTGTATATTGTGGCGAAGATGCTTGGTGTAGCAGATGATCATTTGCATACTTAAAAATGATTCCTCTGAGTCATCTGCCACAGTGTGTTTGTTCATTCCACCCCTAGGTAAGAAATTTCCTCACACCTGTATCTGCACTATGCCGCAGCAACCCCTTAGAAATTACAAGAGTTTCTTCATCGAGCCATGCTTGGTGTAAAGAAATCCCTTGTATCGACATCCAGGGATCTTGCATTTCACTAGTCTCTGATCCCTTGTCACGTAACTTGGGGAGCTTGAGGAAATATTGCTAAGCATAAGAAAAAGTAGTTGATAACTACACCAACTTCCCATTGGAGACTGAGGTTTCTGGCAATACATATTATTTAAACAAGCCTGTTACACTCCCTTCTGCAGAAGGGGAACAACTGCTGAAGGGCCAAATCAGTCACTGGTGCGGCCCAGTCTAGCAGGGTAAAACATCACTCGCATGCTTCCCTTTGTGCTCAGTTGGGCCTTTTAAAGGGAAGCAGTCGTCCAGTGGCAAATCAGCATTCCACTCAGCTGCTGGCAGCTGAAAGATGTATGATCCTACAGCACCAGCAAAATTCCCATTGGAGACAGCTTTGGATTGCTCTCCCCCTCTCAACCACGGGGAAGACTAAAGAGAGGGAGGCCTGTATTGAATTTTCCTTACACTTCCTTGAGGGGGGCAGGGTTTTACTTTATAACTTGTGAACTGGCTGTGAGTCAGTCGCAGGCAATGCCAAGATGGGTAGATGCCCTCTTGAGCTATTCTGGTGCAGTTACTTATTTGGGTCAACTTGGTTTTCCTACAGTTTTGTCAAGACCTTCCACAAATGCTGCTTCAAGTATTCCACTTGCCCCAAAGGATTTCTTGGGAATGGGAGCTCATTAGAGAGTCTTGAGTTACATTAGCAACTTATGGTCTCCTCTACTGATGCCTGGTAGCAGCAGGGATTGATTCAAACTAGAGTCAGCTGCTTCTGGCTCTTGGGAGCACTCTTTCCACGGGTTTCTGCTTTTACCTTAAGTCTATGATGTGCGGCTTGTGATTTTTTTTTTTTTTTTTTTTTTTTTTTGGGTGGGGAGATGGAAAGGAGTTGAGTGAGTGATTACTTCTTTTTTGCAGACTTTCTCTGCATGAGGTAGATATATTTATTACACAGAAGAATTAATCCATAGTTCTTAAAGTTAGAACCAAATGAAAATGGTGTAGGCATTTTGTTTATGGAGGACAGTCTCCCCACAACAGTGCGTGACTGCCTTTTGGCATCAAAAGGGTTAATCTAGTCAATGTTGGGTATTATTAGAAACATGCTGGCATTGAATGAGTTAAGGAAAGGGCCTTCAGGCAGTAAATGTTGAAAGATTATCCTAATTTTATTAGTGGTGAGTGTCTATGTTGTTCTTAACATGTCACCTCACTTGTTCAACAGAAAACTAAGCTATACAATGTATTGATCATCTAGCAAACCAAAGTACTAGTGACCTGTAGTCTACCAAGCATTTATTGACTTTATCCCCAGTTCAGATCCACAAATGCAGATCAATGCCATGTAATACTATTTTAGAGATTAGTAATTATGTAGTAGGTCTGATCAACTTTCCCCCTTCCCTGGACAGAGAAAGAGTTAAATATATCCAATAATAAAAATAAAGCACTCTAAACATCTTACAAAGGAGAAAAAGAAGCAGCTGATTTAATGGTCTAATGAGGCCATCTTCCAGAGACTTGTTTTGTGTAGGGCTTGCTTTGACCTTTTGCTTTGCTCAGGAGCCCAACGCTTCATTTTTCACATTCTTGCAATTACGTTAACGCTTCAAGCATTTCTGACTCCAAGTCAGCTAGCAACACCAGGCATAACTCAACACTGTGAGTTTTTCTCCTCTCTGTAGATTCATTAACAGGTCAACGGGGTCCCAACTGAAATTTAAAACTGACTGGTTCTGTTGGGTTAGCTGAGTTATAGCAAGGGAGATGGCAGGAAAGGGGCTGAGAGAAGGGGAGGGGAGAGACAAGACCCTGGGGTTTTTGCCGGGGAATATATGTGTAAAAACCCCAAGTGGAAGATTAAAAGGTGTGTGTAGCTTTATCATCCACCCTTTTCTTTGGAGGAGAAAAAACACATCTGAAAGTCTACTGGGGTATTGTGTTTTCCTTATTCTTTGTGAAACAAAGTGAAAATGGCCACTGCCTTTACATACAAGGCTAAATGACTTCTAGAATTTGGCATCAGTTTGTACCACAGTGATGGATATGATGCTCCCAGACTTTAATTCCTGTTTAATCTCTTTATGGGATATTTCAAATAATGAATATGGCAGATTATGCACGAAAAGTGGGAAATAAATCTTTTTAAGGTTTAAAAACATGTGGTCTACAGGAAAGCACCAGGGAATAGTTTCACTTTCATATTTTATGATACCAGGATTGTATACCTGATTTGTCATATTCTTAGTTCAGTTACTCAGGGCCTGATCCAGCCAAGTCAGATGGAGGCTGTGTTTCTTCAGGACCTTTCAGGAAGTTCAGCGACTTTTTAGGGTTAGGCCTGGGGTGATAAACTTGACCATAAGTGAGAAGCCAGAGACAAGAAACTTCTAGCTTATACAGCAGTAAATATATAAGTGGGCATCACATCCACTTTACTTTACCCATGTGAGTAGTTCATTGATGTGTGGTGGGTTTTTTGGTTTTTGGTGTTTTTTTGTTTGTTTGTTTGTGTGGTTTTTTTTTTTTTTTTTTTTTGATGGAACTGCTTGTGCTGAATGAAGAAGATCTGTCCCTTTATAAATAATATCTGAGGCTACTCTCTAGGGCAATATCTTGAAGTAGTTTAGAAACATTTTTGTGACAGCTTGATGTTTGTCCCACAAATTTGTACACAATAGCTTTCTGTGGCAAAAACTCATCATTTGGTTCGGGGCAAAGTCAGCTAAGATGTTAGCTGAAATTATGTGTTCGTACAAGGTTGCGTCTCTGGATTGATGCATGTTGGAAAAATTAGGCAGTAGATTTCTTATTCATTATATACCATCTTGCAATAATGATGGTATACAAACCAAATTTGTTTACAAAACTAGCTGATAATGCCCAAAGGCCTGTCCTAGCACCAAAACTCTACTGAAAGCTTTGAACCAAACTCCAGTAGTCTGAAAAAGGAGAGGTATAGGTTGTTGTTAATAATAATAAAAAAAATAACACATTCACACAAGGTCTTTGGAAGTTTAATATCCAAAAACTAATGCTACAACTTCTTTTTCCTAGTTCTGCCTGTATAAGTAAGCCTGCTGAGGCTAGTATGTATATTCATCATAAGGATTCAGAACATAACTTTATTCTTTTGTATTTTTACCTATAAAGCTATAGGGTATGGTTTTATTGGGAGAGAGCTGTCTCTCTTATAAGAAAGAAAATTCCTAATAGAAAGGCTCAAACATCCGGACTGTGAAAAACCAAACTTGCTAATAAATAATGCTTCACTGGAGATGCATTATTTCAGAAGGCACAGCTCTCATAAAGGTGAACTGTATGAAGTATGAAAAACTCTTATAGAACAATGACTTTTTTCAGCTGAGGAAGATACAGGAAGAGAGTAGCCCTTATTAATTCATCTTTTCCTTTCAAGTTTGAGGGGCCCGTCCTTGTGTTGATATGTATGAGTAATTCCCATTAATGGTGATTGGAGTTACGCATGTGCACTGACAGAAGAATAGACCCCTTAGTGTTCAAAGCACATGAAATTTACATTTTTTTCCATTGCTGTAATTGAGATGTTGACAAATTGGAGAATATTGATGAGCCTTTGTTTTAAGTATTTCTTGCCAAGTTTGCTTTATTTTTTCACGGTTTGAACAATGGTGTGGGTTCAGCAGCAATGAATAATAAGGGTAGAGTAAAGATAACTTTGTATTTCAATATTTTGATGTGCCAATATGAAATAAATTGTCTTAGGCAAATGGAATATGCTGTTTTAATCATTAGCTATGCATGAAAGAAAAATTGATGTTGACATCTTTGCTGTAAAATCGTTGTAATGGGGCCTTCCTTACAATTCATTTTTGTAAAATTCATTTTGTACATTTTGCAGCAATTGAACAATCCCTGCACTGTGAATAGGCAGAATTCCCAGAAATACTGAGACAGTTGGCCCAGTAACTGCTGAGCTCACACTGCACACCACATGCACATTAACCATAATGATGCCAGAACCAGCTTAGCTAAATATAGTCACATTTTAGTATCCTCCCATCCTTTCTTTTCTTTCCATCTATTGCATGAACAAATACATCTTTTTGCAGTTTTTGTTTGGTTGTTGGAGTCGGTGAACATTTATGTCCCTACCCACTATTCAATAAGTAACATTAAAATTTCACACTGAATCTTCGCTTCACTATACAGTTTTCTAATAATCAGGCTGGTGGCAACTGCAGATTCCTCACCTTTTATTAAATAAAAGCTTAGAATGGTGGGGGGGAATTAAAATATTATACTTGTATTTAAGATTCTCACCTCACTCTTAGCTTTTAATCCATGTAGGTTTTTATATTTGGATATAGATAAAAATCTATATATGCATTAGAAAACACTTACTTCCATATTTGAAGTATGTTGTGCTGGGGTTTCAAATGCAGCCTAGGAAACCTCTGTCAATGGAATGTTTTCATAGTGGCAGTAATCTCTTTAAAATAACCCTAAATACAATATGACAGATGCCATCTGGAATAATCTTTTGCTAGTTGCTTTCAATTTTTATTTTTTCCTACAGCTAAGTTCATCTAAAACTGGTCACTTACTGTTATGGTAAACATAGTGAACTCTTCCCTCTCTTTTGTACGTGAAGGTTCAGGGAAAATAACTAAGTGATTTTACTTAAGAGATTGTTACCGTTGAGAGATTTGCCTCTGACTTCATGTTTTTGGGGTGTTTTTAAATACATGTATTTGTATATGTGCATATATATTCATATATTTGTATTTCAAATTGAAAAAGGTAGGATTCCCCCTTAGGCCATTCTTTCCATCTCAGATCCTACTCAGCCTAACCCAATTTGCCTCCAAATGTTAGATAACATCCCATTTGCTAAATTTTATAATTGTATGTTTGTTACAATATTAATGGTTTCATAATGCAACACATTCAAACATACAGTAGCAAGTGCTTAAATGTCTTCCTGCGTTGTTACAGACTGACTAATTTCTTCCTATATATGCCAACTTATTTGAAAGATCTAGTGTTGGAATCTCTGGATTTTTTTTTAACTTAGTCGTGTAAAGGGATGTCTCCTGATGCCTGTTAGAGTTTAATTTAGAGTAGTAATTAAACTTGAATACTGCCTCATAAACAAAAGATAAACAATAAACCAGCCACGTTCCCTGCTGTTTCATAGCTTTCTTTCCCAGATGTTTTAGCCTGATAATTTTTACATAGTGAACTACCTAGCATGGAGTGCTGTGGACAGAGGTCAAAGCCTGGTTCTTTGCAATGGGTTTTTAAAAACTTTTTGTTAATGAAATACTACAGAATTTTCCTTTGTGTAGCTGATAAAATTGTCAGATACTGAAGGACACTCATTAATTGACTTTTTAATTCTCTCCCTCTTGTTCAACAAGACGGCACTAATTTAAAAAAAAACAACAAAAAAAACCCCAAAAAACCAAACAAAAAAACCCCAACAAAACAAACACAAACTTTCTTTTAACTGTTGATGACCAAGGAGTGCCTCTATTTCTTAATATTAGGATGCCCAGACAGTACATTAGAATCCTCTGTCATCCTTAAAAAATAAAACTGCCCTTGCAGGAGCTGCTCTCTCCATGTTGATCCTAAGCAACTAAGGAAATGTTCACAGTGGAAGGCTTTTAATTTTTCAAACTGCTCCTCAGGCTGCCCGAGCTTGTGTGTCCATCTCTGGACCACTCCTCTGTCAGCCATGATCTTTCTAATTGCCAGGTACTAGTAGGCCGTTCAGCTGCAGAAGCCATGTTATTTTCACTGGGTGGGGTAATTACTGAAAGCTGAGAATAGCTGCACTAAAGACACAGGGATACTTTCATGATCCCATTAGCATAAGAGAGGGTAAATTATTCATGCCAAGTGAGGATTCTATGGGGAAAAGTATAGTTAATGCACATAGTTTTTAAATGTATCCCTTTCTGCTCTGAGACTAAATTCTTGTTGGATTCAGTTCTCAGACATTTACGGGAAAGCTCTAGTGGCATGTTAGACGCAGTTCATCTCTCTCTGTTTGCAGCGCTCTCAATAGAGACCATCTGGCAAAGATCCAAAAGGTGATTAAACAAAATGATCAGCTCTTGTTGCTGTGTTACATGTCCAATACTCTGGATTAAAAAACATGACCCACAACAGTCAGCTAACATCATTTTTTTTTTTTTTTTTCCTCTTTCCCCTTCCCCTGTAAGAATTCAGATGGTCCACAAATGTCTATGCCATCTTTGTGTCCTTATGGCCCATAATCATGAACAGGTTGTGCAAATGGCTCTTTCTGTAACACGGTCTGTTCCAGCAGCATAGAAACATTTCATATTAATTGGGTCAGTCTAATGTTCATAATGACATGGGGAAAAATTACCCAAATGTGTTCTTATAGTAAACACTTAAAATGTGCCTTTCTCCTATTAGAAAGTGAAATTTGACATCAGGCTCATGTGGCTGATTTATTTTTTAAGACGGAAGAAAATCAAAGCATGACACTGTCATCTGCTGAAAATAGTTTAAAGCCCCTTCTAACCAAATAAAAAAAAAAAGGGGGGGGGGGGGGGGAAATGAGCTGTGGTTTAACACCACAATCAGGGATGAATTTACAGTGCTATTCAGAAGAGTACTCCCTTATCATAAACAAGCTGATAATCACACTGAATCTAACTCCCAATTAGCTCTTTCTTCTCTCACAGAGATCAGCGTACATGTCCTCCTTAAGCCGTGATATGTTGCCGTTGAGTCAGACAGAACATTTGTATACCTTATGTCATATTCAGAATTTAAGGATTAACTCTATATATTTACCAGAAAACCCGGCTAATCAGCAAGGTAATTTTTCAAACCAATCACTTCAATGCCTGAGTTAAGGTAAAAATGCCAAGACTGTGAATAGGGGACATATGTATCTTATCTTTTTGGGGTTGCACCAAATGCCAAGTACTCGCGTAAATTCAACAGAAACCAGACATTGTTGGAAAGTAATTAAAGAAATATTGAAATTAAACCTACCATATGAGTGAAATATTTGTAGGCCCACTTTGTTGCGTGCATAACAATTTCCATGGAATTGAACAGTGTTTCTCTTTTACTTCTTGAGTTGTACTTTGTCAAACACAGAGGAATCACCGCTGTGTATTCAGCCATAGGATCAGAGGGATCTTCTTTATGCTGAGGATGTTTACAGTCCAAAATCAGTAGGTTTACTTAAAGGAGAAATTTATTAAAAAAAAAAAAAGACAAAATTTAAAGCCTCCAAACCTATGCCAAGAAAAATCAAATTCCACTTTTGAAAGCTTAAAAGACCCACTGAGGCTGTCAGCTCTCCTTACTGTGCGAGGTGAAAGCAGTAGGTAAAAGGCACCGATGTGTCCTGAGTGCTCGGGGAGGGGAGGCCAGGCTCCCCTAGCGTCAGTGCAGCCTGGCAGATGAAAGGGACCCACATAGCCTTGGGGGGCTTAAGGTTATTACAGGGCAACTCATGCTCTGTTATCATGCTGATTTTCAATTGATTTTTGGCTGTATAGTACTTGTTGAAGGCCCTCTAGAGCATCAAACACTGCATTATGGCACTACACATTGTAATACGTGGGCCTTTTGTCTTATTGTCTTTACTTTGCTTGAGAAGAGGAGTGCTAACCTCTCCGTGATTGCTCCAGCTTCTGAGCAGCTTCTGTATCTGGGGAAGTAGGACAGGTGAAGGAAATTTGACAGCCATCTTTAGTTGGCTCTTATAGTGATTGGATGCATTTGTTTGTAGTTCTGAATTTTCAAATCAATCTGGTTCTGAATTACTGTAAAACATTCCTTTTAATTTATAAAATTACTTCTCATGTAAGTAACTGATCACGGGGTACTAATAAACCCAGGTCTGGTGTCTAAATATACTTTCTTCTTTCTCAAACCTGTTGTATGATTCCTTTAAGTAACTGGTGCTGGAGGCTGTTGGAGTTGAGGTTGCAGGAAGCTTTCTATAGGCTGAAGTGAGTAATTTGTCCTATTTACTACCTTCACTTAAACTATTGTATCGCTCAGGTAGGTTTTTCATTCGCTAAAAAAATCAAGCCATCTACATGTAAGTCTTGATAAACTGAGGATTTTTAAAATTGGATGAGTGTCTATAGACTTAGGATATCTTCAAATAAATGTTTACCATTTAAACCAGTGGTATCTACTGGCTTGTATAAGTCTTTGTGCATGCAGTAGATGATGTATAGGAATATTTTCAAATGCTTACAAGAATAAAAATGTACATATGAAAACACATGTAGAAACTTAGACTTGCAACTTTCTGGTGTTATGGGTACTATAAGAAAGCAGTATAGTCACAAGGATAGGATGGTACCATGGAACAGTGATGGCCACCTTAACTACCCTGCTAGCTGCAGGCATGATCCAAATAACCAGTATGGTCACTGGGAAGACATCTGTTATTTTGGTGGCCTGTCTGTAGCTCCTCAGTTTGTTGCCATGAGGTAAGGATATGGCTGTCTACCTAGGAGCCACTAACTGCAGGACCAAATCCAATAGGACCTTGTGTAAGTTATGTGCCCTCTCTGACATGCGTTCTTCCCCATCTGTACAATGGGCACAAGAGTACTTAGATGTTGCATGAATGTTATGAAATGGTCATCTGCTGTCACCGGACAGCTCTGATAGTCCAGGAATGTAGGGTCATGTGGAAAATTCAAGTGCATTCTTGTATTGGCCTCCCTGAATTTCATAAAAGAAGCACTGGATACACTGCATTTGTAAATTGTATTGCTTATTTTAACACTTCCTCTTTTTTCAACAAAGGTGAAAAAAGGCAAATGAAATAGCCTTGATCTTTAACTTTCTATTGTTTTTAATTAATAAGACTTATGAAGTGAGCAATAGAAGATGACATGGATCACATCACCAGTTCTTTAGTGATGTTTGCATAAAGATGAGAAGTCTAAAGTGATGTTTCCAATGTTTAAAAAAATTGTTGTAGCACTATGTATATATATTCCTTGTTTAGTGTTTGCTTTGGTTTGTGGGGTTTTTTTTCCTCCCCCCCTCCCCCCCGAACAAGCATAGTAAACGTAGACCAAGGAAAACTTGATTCTGTGTTTGTGTTTAGGTCTTAGAGATCCAAGGGTAATGTTGGCTTAGAACAAGATTGTGCAATGCATTGCCTCCTCCCCCCCTGTTCCCCCCAGGATTTCCTTAGTACTCTAGAGCTATAGAACAGGTTGTGATGTTTAGTGACCTTGCACATCAGTAGTTCTGTCTTTTAAACAAGGACATTGATTTTCTTTTTTTTTTTTTCTTTCTTTCTCATCCTGGCATTAGAAGATCGAGCGTACCCCCTGCTCTGTTGCCTAAGAGTTTTCAGCATGTACATGGGCAGTGGTGGCTGAGAATGAAGGCTTAGGGCATCGCAACTGGCAGCAGTATCATAAATAGTCTGCTTCATATTTAGAGGTTTTTTGTTAACTATGAAATACAGCATATCCATTTTGCAGGAGGGGTGGGGAGAGAATTTATAACATTTTGTGTAACTATTTTACTGTTGTTTATTACTGCTTTTAGTCTTAATAAACATACCAATCTTGGGTTTCTACAGAACTTTAGAATAACATTTTAAAATGCACCAACTGGGTGTCTTGATCATAGTTATAGTACTTGTGAAAGATCTGTCTTTTGTTTATGAATCAGTGGTGGACTGCCCAGAGAAGGTTTGAAGGAAAGGTGTGGGAATTGGTTGAAAGCAGTTCTTTCTCTTCAGAGGAGAGAAGACGACACTATCCACATAAGATCCTGATCCTTCTTGTGTGGAATCAGTAGCAATAACAGGGGCACTACTGCTTTCAGATATGCGAAGTTTTGGTAAAACACGAAAATAAATGAAAGCAAAGCATGATTCTCTTATCATAAAAAACAAACACACAGAAAACCCCTATTAATTTTTTGACAATTCCCATAGAAACTACTGCCATTAAGACACATAGGATCTACAAAAAGACAGCCATAAATGTCTAATACTTCCTAATATTTCTGAACAAAATTTCATTGTGCCTTACATTTTAGAGGACAAATAATAAACACAAGCTTTATTTGCACAGGAAAGTTTTGAATCGCTTCTTTCCTCTGGTGGTTTTTTAATGTTAAAGTGAGCTTCAGAGAAAAATAAATCTGTGCTTTCAGTTTGGTTCATTTCTTCAAATACTAACAGTTTTTCAAATCTGTTGGAGAGAACAAACTTATGCAGTAAACTCAAAATTAACTTCAAGGAATTTGACTGCTGCTATTTAATTGTATTCAATATAGTAATTCACCTCGTGTGCAGGTATGTGTGGAGTTGGAGGAAGTAAATGGTTCTTTGCTTTCTACTGTTACATATGGGAGGCTTATAAGTGACAGCCCCAAAGCCTGGCTGTGTTTGAGTTATTTTTGAAGTTGTCTTTACCCCAGCATAAGGAGTGAACACAAGGAAATCGTCTGGTGGCAGAGTTGGCATGATGGCCCTGGTGCCCCTGTTCCTACCTACAGCCAGGGTAGTGAGCACAGGAAAGGGCAAGACAAAGTGGTTTCCCTGTGCTCCACTGACTTCCCAGCTGCTCTGAGTCTGAAGTCCATTGCCAACTCCAGATGCTCAAACTTGCACTGAGTGCTGTCCTAAACTGTCAGCCACATAACTTGTGGAAAGAGCTCAAATTATTTTATGGATGGTTGCCTTTGTACACCCTTGGCACTATACATTCCTCATGCACAGGCTAGGACTGGGGTCTTCTACTTTCTTGTGTAAACAGAGCATTTGCTATAACTGACAAGGATTGGTGGAGCAGCCATGAAAGTGAGAGAGGGGAATTCAGCAAATTCTCTATTAAGATGTGATTTGTACCATGAAATTTTTTGACAACTCCAACATTTAATTCTTAAATAAGTAGAGAGTGCTCTTTTCTTTATAATCTTGCGTTATGCCCACCAGCTTACTGTGGCTACATTTGTTTAAGCAATTACATTTGTTTAAACCTTCCTTGGGCCTCTCCACATGCAGCTGTAAGTTGGTCATACCTAGATTTAAGGCAGCCCCCGTTTGCAGAGAGTCCAGCAGAAGTGAATATGACAAATACATGAATATAATTTTATTGCAGGACATGGTGCTAAAGTTTTAATTAATTTACGAGCATAAAATTTGGAAATTTGCATGAACTCCCTGTCTAATTTTACACTCCTGCCTAAAGAGGATGGAACATTGCTTAAATAGCACAAATCAGAATTTTTCAGCTTGGAGCTTCCTTCCTAATTCCTCCCACCTCAGATTTACCACTTACTGACGGTTCTCTGTTTCGTGGGACTCCTGACCCTGTACATCTGTTAAAGGGGATAGTTCAGGATGAACACAACCTCCTACTCAGTAGGACCACAGTGTTCTCTTAGCTCCTACTAGATGCTTGAACAAGCAGAGGGCTTAAGTGAAATCCTTCAGCTGAGCCAAAATCTGTTCTTATTTAGGGACTAATCCAAAGCCTGTTAAATCAACAGAAAGATTTTGGTTGACTTCAGTGAGCTTTGGATCAGGCCCTTCCTTGCCAATACATCTGAAATCAATGGAGCTACATTGGGCTTCTGCCAGTAAAAAAAAAAAAGGGAGAGGGATTGTCCTTCTGCTTTATTTGTACAGTGCCTAACACACTGAGGTCCTGGTGCTCAAACAGTGCTCCTAAGTGCTTCATTGAGACAACAATAATTTTGACTTGATTGTATTAGTTGGTGTTCATGGTCTCCTGTTCAGCTGGGTACATAATTCAGTTGTTTAGAACAACCATGTATGCTGTGCATCCATCTCATGCCCAAGCATTATTTTGGTCTTCTAATGTTTTTTATCAAGAAATTTTCTTGCGAAAAGTAAAAAAGGAGGGTGACAGTTTTTATATCACGATTAGGATTTTTTTTTTTTATTTTTGTGCTATCAGATAGTAAGAAAGCTGTTTTGAATGAAAAATACTCAGTCCATAGAACATGTAAAACCCAATGAATGTAACTTTTACTGTCAGTTCACTGCCTTGAGAAAATTATTAAAGCCCCATGTCTTCTCTACAGTCAAAAGGCTGTCACCTTCTTATTATTTCTTCATTACTGCCTCTTATTTTTATTTCTCAGTGTTAAACTGAAGTACAAATTATAATTTGCCACTTGTTAAAGATTTTAATGTAATAATTAGCATTATGGAGATGGTAAATATTTTTAGGCAAGAAATGGCAAAGGATGAAAGGATCCTATGTGTACATCAGCATAGACCTTCCATTTTCAGAAGTGCCTACAACAAAGTAGGACCTCAGTCTGGCAAAGACTTAGACATTGCTTAACTCTCTGTATTGCAAGTCCTGTTATTGAAATAAAGAGGCCCACGGTAGGGTTAATATTGACCACCTCAGCCTTTGTAGGATTTGGTTTTAATTGACACTTTCATTCTAGTCTTAAACTACAAATATTTTCCTTAAAAAGAAAGCTGGTAAGTTTTTGTTTAACTTCTTAGACTTTTGATTAGATTTCATGTGCTTCTGAGTCCATGCACTTAAGATTAATTTTTGTGTATTCAGATACTTAATATATTTTGTGCAAAACATCTGTCACCATGTGAAAAAGTATTTGAGTAAGAAAAAATTCCTGGTTCATAACATTTTTTTTTTTGTGTGTGTGTGGTAAATTTAGACATATCTTTCCAGATGAGAAGCATTAGACTTAGTTAATGCTTGGGTTTAATAGTCTTATTTTTCTTCAATGGTGTTTTATCCATTTTGTGTAAAACAGTAGATTCCACAAGTTTAAAGTATTACAAAATTAATTTTTTATTTAGAGGTTACCAAAGTGCTTAATGCATATAGATGCTTTCATTTTAGGGAAACAGGGATAGGCTGATCTGTGCTGGCATCTCAGCTGACTTAGTTTTGGGTTTTCTGCCCTTTTCATGTGCAAGGATTTAACAAGAGAAAGATGACTGTAGTACTCATACTTCAGTTCAAGGGAGAAGTAACAATGCAGTTTTCCAGTTAAAAAAGACGTAACAAAGACTATCTTATTAGTGTTGAATGTTTCTTAAATTTTACTTACAGATTTTACTGTTTTCTTTCAGTTTTAAGGGACCATATCTGAATTTCGCCAAAGTTCACAAACTTACTTTAGTGACTTGAGTTAGGCGTAGTTGATAGCTAACTGCTGTGTATGTGCCTATTTTCTTTCTTCTGTTTTTGCTGTCTCTGAATAATGAAATTCATCCTACCTTATCCATTTCCAGACAATCTTCAGTTGTGCATATCTGCAATGATAGATGCAACACTTCCATTTAGCTGTGAATTGGTTATCCTAATTTTTTCCCTGAGTTAGATCATATTAGCAGCTCATATTCCCAGCTTTGAGCATGGTTTGGTATGAAGCTCTGTTTATGAGTAAGGTTTTTTGAATGAAGGACTTTATTGTGGTTTTGTTTTTTTTTTTTTTAAGATCTTTCATTCGTTCTATTAATCTATAATTCAGGCTCAACTACAGATTTGTCCCTTTTTTGTTGTTTTGTTTTCTCTTCTGAATCTGAATTTGGACAGGAATATGTTTCATATAGTCAGGCCTTTCTTATCTGGTAATTCATCAGTGACATTCAGGGTTTGGTTTCAAACCCCTCTCTGCTTTCTCGTAAACTAATCCTACAGTCCTAGGACCACCAAAGAGAATGTCATTTTAGCTAGAAGTCCACACTGTCAGAATTCAGGTTTACTGTATGCCAATTAACCCTCCTTTAAGCTCGTCCAAATGGCTGTCAATCTGGTTTGTTTAAAAGAAATAAGCTCTCCTTTTATTTTAGAACTAGTAAAGAATTTTACATCTTTCTAAAGCAATTTTCTGCATTCTTACCAACTTCATTGATGTGAATGTAAAGTACACAATAGGTCAAATTCTGACTTCAGTGGGAGTTGATGGGAGCACAGTCTGTATATTTGAAAGCAGAATTGATTCAATCTTGGTGTGCCTGTGCAGTAAAAAAATCTTATCTCTATATAATTTGTCTTCATATAATCAAAGAATATAGGTTTGAGTTTGTTTCTCATGTTATTTTCTATGACTGCCTTACATGAGCTCAGAGGAGCTGCTTATGTTCTTAGTAGGGTTGGGTGTGTGTGTGTGTGTGTGTATATATATATATATTTCCCCCCCCCCCCTTGTTTATTCACATATAAACACTTTACATGCTTCCTTAGAGAATTTCCTTGTAAGGTTCAGTTGTTCTTAAGAGACTGAGAACTTGTCTAGCGCATAATTTGTAAACTATGTAAAGAGCACCCTCCAGCTGAGGCAAACCCTGGAACAATTCACTTGGACCTGTTTTGCTTGCCACTGTAGCACTCTTGGATGTAAGGGTCCTAGTTCAAACTGCAGCTGTAATGAGCAGGGTATACCCATGCATGGCCAGATGTCCAGTGGAGGATCCATGTATTGGTCTTCTGTTCCAGTCTTCCACCAAACAGCTGTTTGTTATAGCATGATCAATTTTATTTTAGATCATTTGAGAAGGATATTGCTTCTGAACGCAAACAAACCATATAACACCCTCTGCTCTTATGACTTCTCCATGCTGATTAGTTGTTCTTACGTTGTCTGTCTTATTTCATGGGAGCGAGGTGTAACTTGTACAAACGAAATGAGATTATTGCATCCAAAATAAAAGGGAGAATGTCAGTTACATGGTGGGCAGAAACGTTGCTGTTAAATTCAGGTGAAACCGTAGATATTTTTACTTGTGTGCTTCACCTTAAAACTGAGGAAAACCTGTATCTCATGCTTTCAGAAGACAGACTTCAATTTACACCAGGCTTCTGATGCTTTAAATAACTGATTCAGCAGCCTTGATCTACTCAAATGTTGCTTTCTTGCTGCCTTTTTATAACTGTCCTTTAAACAACTTGTTAGGAACTTCTTACCTTATTTTTAGACTGCTATAGGTAGAGAACATTGACTTTAAAAAAAAAAGTTTTTCAAAGTAGTTTAGGCCTTTAACATAGCATTAGAATGTTTCCTTCTGTAAATCATCTCCCATATATTAAAAAGCAACTGTCAGTTGGTTTCCTTCCTGTCTTGTATGTATTGAAAGTTATAACAATAGAAGTTCTAAGCTTAGCTTCCCCCCCCCCCCCCCCCCTTTTTTTTTCTTTAAGTTGATGACTTTGGGGGGTGGTCTTTCTCTTAGTTACATTAAGTATCCATGAAGGTAGGGGTTTTTTTGGTGGGTTGTAGTTGGTGGTTTTGTTTTTTTGTTTTTTTTTTGTTTCGCATCTTTTTTTTAACAGTATGGCAGAGAATAGTAGTACGTAACTGGGGAGGATTAAACCTTTTAAAAGTAGATTTTGTAAAATGTAGGGCATGGACAAAGGTTTGTCAGGTTTTGCTTGAATCAGCCCACATCTGTTATAAGAAATGGTAGATCTGCAGACAGGCTATGGCTTTTGTCACGTCCAGGGGAATCCACTGAATCTTGGCCTTCATTTAGGATTCCCTCCTGATGAGCAAATTCCCATGACCGCTTTTGAAGCTTTAAAAGCTTTGGTTTTGTTTTAAAAGGCCTCTGAGCACAGGCAATGTTTTCATAGGCATTTAGAAACAAAAAACTGAGCTTTTAAACCTTCAAATGTCGCTGTGGGGATTCACTTTGTTTCTCAGCAGACCAAGTCTGAGATAACACCTGCAAGAAGTGTGTATCTGTGCATGTGGATTTTGTGAAAATTGTGATGCACCGTCTCAACTGACCCACAAATGTGACAGCAGTGTGTGTGTGTGCGTGTAAATCTTATTGTTATGTTTTGCTGGTATTCATTTTTAAGAGCAAACTATTATTTTGGTTCTGTGGAACGACTGATGTGGGTAAGCCAATTTTGGTTTTAGATTGTTTTCATTTCTTCTCCCTGTACATCCTCTGATGCAAACGCTAACAAATGGTCTTCAGAAGAACAGACTGAGTGCAAGTCCCTGGTTATGTTTCATTATCTAAAGGGTATTGTTTTTTTTGCTTCAGCCTTACTTTTTCCTTCTACAGTTAACATCAGTTGCACAATAAAAGGTAGTTTTCTGTAAGTAGATGGGTCATACCATATGTTAACCCATGTCTATGATTACTAGATGAGAAATAATGTACAAGAGAAATAAGTGGACAGATCATCAGACTGGTAAAATAACAGAAATATTCAATGCACTCCTTTTCAACTGCATCTCTTTGCATCTTAAACACCTGAGGTGAAATTTTGTCATATTTTGGGGGAAGGGTAAGGGTTTTTTCAGAATTAAGGATAGATACTAAATGAATATATTAACAGTGCTTTTCTCCTGTCCTGTGCTGTTCTCAAAACACCTGTTAAAACAAATAAGCACATATTTCGGGATTGATGATACTCACTGGCAAACTTGGCACCAAATAACCTGCTGAAACTAAAATGTTGATGCAGAACATGTGCTTAACTTAACAGTCCATAACCCTGTTTTTAGAACATTGAAATACCTACCCTGAGGAAAGCTCATAAAATGAAGGTCTTTAAAGTTCATAGATTAGACCAATGAAGCTGCCGCCGTTTTTTAAGAATGTTTTATCTTCATTGACTCCTATTAATTCAAGATGGCCAAGTGTATGAAATACAAGACATGAAAGCACCAAAGGTTTCTCTTTGGAAGTGTGCTTTCCGTAGGTTCAGTGGCTACAGGAATGAGCAGAAAAGGGATGCTTGGAGAGGCAAACGTTCTGCATTTGGGAGGATTACACATTGCAGGCAGATCTGAAAGAAACTCTGCTTGGTTTCTAAGGGTATTTAATTGAGCTTTTTACAATGTATAATGCTTAATTCTTCTAGAAATTCCCAGTGCCCTTAAGATTCTATTGCTTGGGATTAGGTTGAGTAATTTGGAATATCTCTAATCGTGTTTCCCCATGTGTAACATTCCAGCCATGTCTGTCTTACTTTACTGTTAAATGTATAATTTATAAATAGATAACAATCCTGATAAGCTTGTTGGAATCCATTCTAGAACGAAATTACTTGTTTTGTATTGTGTGTGATACCTTCAAGCTGCTTTAGAGTAACTGTCCTCAACAAAGAAGAAATCGTTGTTATATTATTCGTCTGGAGGCACTGGAAATTAAAAAGCTGAGCTACTGTAGTAGCTAGGACCTATTATTTCTGAAGTGCTCCTGGAGAAATAAACTTTCTGCACCAGGCAAACCTGAATTCGTAATAAATACATGAACACATATACCTTTCCTTTTTGCGGTTGTCCACACAGGGTGCATGTTTGTTTCTTAGTTTTAAATGGAAGAAATTAGAATAGGCTACATTAAGCTGAACAGAATTTTCTTCATTGAATTTTTCTGGCTGTGTAACTTTTCTGACAAATTGCTTACTATCTTCCATTTTACCAAATGTGCGCTTTTCTTTGCCTCCAAACTATATGTTTTACTGTTAGACATTTTGGGATATGGTGGTTTTATTTCTCTTTTTCGGGAATAAACCAGAAGCATCATCTTGTGCTGAAAAGCCTGACAGAAAAGGAAAACAGAATACTTAAGCCGTGAATTGGTGAGGGAGGGTCAGACTGTTTTGGTTTTGTTTTTGGTTTTTTTTCCCTCAATGTTCCTTACATTTTTTTTGATAGCTGAACAAAACTCACGGGGTGGGGGGGAAACAAGTTGTCCTTAACAAGGAAATTATTTAGAAGTGCAACGTGTTTATGTATCTGGATGAGAACAGTGCATTGTTAGCAGTGACTGCATGCATCGCATGATGCAACCTTTTGACAACTGAGTGTCTGCTGGAGACATCTGTGAAGGGTGACCTTTCGCCCTAAGGAAGAATGCTCTGAAGGTGGGGAATGCCGTTATCTGTCCTGGCCCACCACGCACAGAGGCTGCCCACTGCTGTCCTTGCAGCCGCCTGGTTAGGTAGCTCTTCAAATAGAAATCAGCTGAGCCAAAACTGAGCAGATTCTCCCAAAGAAATGTGAAAAGGCAGCTTGCTTTCCCCTTGGTGGGAAGGCAGAGGTTAAGTCAAGGGCCTCAGACAGTATGAAATTAGAATAAGATCCTTAGCATTTAAGTAGTTTTGTTAACTAATAAGTCGCCTGAACAAGGATTGCTAATATCTGATGTGCCTGCTACTCCCTCAGATCACTTACTTCTGTAGATCACTTGTTACCAGTGTTGTGGAAACCAGTCTATACAGCACATTACCCTTCAGACACACAGGTTCAATTTATAAATTGTAGTGCGCAGACACAAAAGGCATCAGCTGTTTCTTTTTCAGGTGGTGGGGAAGGGAAGGAGGAAGGGAAGGGCTGGGGTAGGTTGGGGAAGAAATAATAAAGTGCTGGGAATGTTTTCAGACCAATGTATTTCTGATTTTCATAGAAAAATCGTTGTACTGGCTATAATCTGAGAAACTTTCTGTTATCATGCTCTTCTTAATTCACTAGTCTGAATTTCTCAGTACAGGTGACTCTCTGAAAAGCAGCATCGTGTTGATGATTGCTCCTTCTGGTAATATGCTGCTGTGTTTGCAGTGGTCATTCACGGACAGCCACCGGCTGCCTGTTAGTCAACAAGGACCCACATCCCACTTGTTATAGGTGAAGTGGTGATTTCTTGTCTCAAGTGGCTGTAGTGTTTTATGTGTGTGGTTTGGGCCTGGGTTGGTTTTTTGTTTGGTTGGTTGTTTTTTTTTTTTTTTAGGTAAAAAACCAGATAATATAAGGATCTTTTGGCTGCTAAAAACAAAGCAGCAAATATTCTATCCCAAAAGGTGGAGCAGCCTTGAAGAAAACAGGTTATTTCCCCCCACCGCCTCCCCCAACACCCTTTAGTCCCACAGAACAACTGCATGCTTCAGCACGGATTTCTCTGCTAGTTGGATCCCAGGAGGCCTTATTGAGTGCAGCGCTGCTCGGGGAGTTGCAGCTGTATAAAGTGGGGGAAAAAAAATGTAGTTTGTACGAATTGTTCTTTACCTTGGTTTGGGTTCAGCGTGGCAGCTGCACTCCGACTTTGTGTGTGACAGCACAAAGGACAGCAAAAGTGAAAAGCAAGTCAGCAAGTAGAGAGACAAAAGCAACGATCAGCTAATACAGCTCCACATGGCCTAACTAATTTATGAGAAAAAAACTGTTCTGTTCATTGGATCAGCACTCTGAGGAGGCAGGTGGAATTGTAGGAAGTTTTCATTGAGTCTCTGGAGCAACTAAGGAAGCCACTAGAGATTCTTCTCAGTTTGAACTTTATCAGGGTCTACGCTTAATCAATATGGTATTGGAAAAAGAATTAATTACTAAAGCAGAATAAAACAGCTGCATTTTAAACTAAGGATCCATCAATTCAGTAATCTTCCAGTTACAGGCTAGGTGCCGTGAGGATCATTTTGACTTCATGTAATGAGGAACTGAGGGAGTTTCCTCATGAACAGGCTGGGAATTCACATTAGCCTATTTCAGCTATTTGTCATCAGTACAACTCATTTCTCCCCTTCTGAATTACAATTTGTATTTGATATACTGTCAAACCCACAAAATTCCCATATTCATGGAACTGAAAGCATTAATGCGGAAATCATTGTCACCATGAGAAAAAGTCTTAACCTTCCTGAGCCTCTTTATTCTATAGGCTGCGGCTCGAGTGGTTTCATGCCGGACATACCTCTATTGTGTTCATTGTGAGGGTCAGGGACCTGCCTGTTGAAGAAGCAGTAATTTGAACACAGCCTGTAAATGTTTCATCTGTAATTTCCATAATGGTGAATTTCAAGGAGGGCTGAGAAGGGTTATGGGAGATGAATTAGGTTTTTAGTGAGCTCATTAGGAAGCCAAACAGAGTTTAGACAGCAAGGCGGTGAGTGTGGCTGTAATCAGTTCTGCTCGCTTTGTTCCCTGCCTTCGGGACATTTTTTGAAAACTTCATGGCAGGGGCTGATGAGAATATACTGAGCAGAGGCTGCAATCTGATGGTTGACTTGTTGATTTGTAAACCTCTTAATTCATTTTTTGTTCAATTTAATCTTTTCTTTCTTAAGGAAAATTAGTTGAATGTTAGCCCTCTTTGCACTATTCACCTCTTAAATTATGCTCATTTTGAGGAGCTTGTTATGCCTGAATAAACATGAAATGACTTGGCATTTTCCCATAAGAGGCACACCCATTTTAATACCATGTATTTACCATTCCTGGAAATGTCTCATTAACTTCTGAAAATCTGTGAGCATGATATTTTTGGGCTACTGTAACACACCTCTTGGCAGTCACAGAAGGCAGTTTGGTTAATGCCTCATAATATCCATTTTTATTCTCAACATGAAGAAAGGCTCTCTATAGAAAATTGATGCAGTTTGCTCTGCTAATTTTCATGCTCATTCCAATTAATTTAACATGACCCAGATTTTCTTCCTCGGGCTCATCCTGACTAATTAGTAAGGCAACACCTAGAACAAGTTCTGTTTAATAACATTGAGGAACGCTAGTTGTGAGTGATTTTGATGCTAATAAAGATATTCACTGATGGGACAGATATTTGATGTCAATTACAGTATGTAATTTAGAAGTCCCAATGTGCTGGATAGAGTATAGGAAGGCTGGCAAATCACTATGGGAGATTTTATTTTTTTTTTTTTTTTTTTTGTTGTTGTTAAAAAGACTTCCAAAGCACCTAGGTATCCTCAGGGACCAATTAGTTTATTTTTTTGGTACAACTAGTAGTATTGCCAACTAATTCCACAGTAATAGATGGGGTGGTGCTGCTAAGGACATATAATCTGTGAACCATCAACGGCCAGGGCCCAGGCTTGCATTATTTACCGAACCTTTATCACATATGGGAAAAGCCACCACAGGTACTAGAAAGCAGCACTGGTCAAGGAGAAAAGGATGGCCTGCTCATCTCCTTGGTTTAGCTTCTCTTTCCATGCCATTGTCCAGACAAATCTATTTTGTAAGAAATAAACGGGGTTGAAAAGGGGGCCTCGTTAGTGCTTCGTAAATGAAGTACAAACGCTGGTGTTTCTTATTTCAGAAAAATGACCCCAGAGCTACACTCCATGTGATAATTCTTTCCTGTGCTCTGAGAGCCAGGGAGAAGTTATCTCCATCCAAATGTGGAGGGCTGGTGCTCATGTAAGTGTGCTCGCTGTGAAGAGACCGACAGCACGGGCAGGTCCCGGTCCCTCTGAGTACTTCTCCTCCCTGGGAAAGCTGGCTCGCTCTGTGTGTGCCATCCATGCTGGCAGAAACACAGTGTGTGCAGCAGATGGAGAGTGAGGTCCAGAGAGTATTTTGTCATTGAGGTCATCAGAGGTAGAAATGGCAAATGCCAAATCTTAGTTTTTTCCCTCCATCTCTCAGGACAAATTCCCATGTATGCCACAGGAACCTGAGATGGGTAAAGACTGGATGACAATACTGTTCATGCTTCACAATTTTGACCAGCCACAGATACAAAAACCTGTGTGATCTCTTTACGGAAGTTGCAGCCCTAAGACTTGCTTTTGCTCCTAGTGACGTAAATGGAAATACTGCTATTTAGCTGAAGGAGAAAAGAAAGATGTCCTTGTGTATCTATTTTGATCACAAGTACTTATGTCCAGGAACCTGCCTTCTAACGGAGTATTTCAGGATGTAAAGAAAGCACGTTCTCTTTAAGATATGCATTTAAAGATGAAGAAAAATTAGTAAAAACAATAACCATACTCAGACTTGAAAAAATGTAATGCTCAAATGAGCGCAGGAGTGCATGGACATGTTTGTCTTTAAAAGTAATAATATATAATATTCACTTATCTAAGAGCCACCACCAATTACTATCAAAAAGAATATTATGTATTCCTTTTAAAACAGTTTTCATCGAAAGCTGTGTTCCCTGCTCATTTGAGCACTTTTGAAAATCCTTATCCCTAAAGTTTGCTGAAGGTCACTTTCTGAGCCAATAACAGGAAAGGGAATAGAATATCTTGTGTTAGATAATGCTCCAACACTATTAGCATCTCAATTCTTAGCTGCTGCAAAAATGTCTGGTAAGTTTTAAAAGCTGACATAGTAAAACACAGGTAAAAATATCTTAACTATAAAATTGCAAAGGGGGGTTAATGTCTTTGAGGCAACTCTTCTCTTAATTGCTGAAATCCTATTTGCTTTGACTATGGAGCCCTGTCATTGGCATCATTTCACAGAGTTTTTAAGAGGAGGGGGAGAAGGAGAGAGATGAAGGGACTGTGAAGTTTCTTCTAATGCATAATGCATTTAAACACCGTAGTTTCCAGATTGAGGCCACTAACCAGCTGAGAAACGATTCCTGTGAACAGCCTTGCAGTAAGGAGTCAGAGATGACCATGTCTATGGTGATTCCTAGCTGGTGACAATTCTGTTGTTCTGGGTCAGTGGTGAATACCTCACTCAAATGGTGCAAAGTCAGCCAGTTCTTAATTTTTTATCTCCTCAAGAGTGCATTCAGTGACTTTATCACTGAGAAGAATGACTCCCCTGCCTAGTGTGATCAAGATCTGGAAATTTGCTGCATCAGCACGCTTAGCCCAGACTGTTACTTGATTGGTGGGGCTTAGATTTGATCTTATGGCATACATGTCAGTTCTCTAACTGGCTAGGTGAACAGCCTGTCCAGGGGGAAACTCAGTTTTACCCATCTGAATGAAGAGAAGTCTCGTAACCTGCCAGGTTTTTCGTTTGGGGTTCCTGCATATAGCCAACCTTATCTCCTCTGAAAGAGGAGGAAATGGGGTGATGGAAGTTCTCTGGAGCCCAACTTGTGAGGTCCTTCCCTAGGAAGAGCTCAGGGACACAAACCAGTCTGGGAAGACTTTGTAGGCACTGCATATTTGTCTTTTGCAACACTTTCTGCTACAATGAAAGACTTGAAATGCAATTATGGGCTTATGAACAGAAAAGCAAAGCATCAGGTGTCAGAGTGGGGGTCTGTGCTTTTTGTTTCTGTGCTGTGAACTTTTAGGCAAATAGTGTTATGACGAGTCAGTGCTCTGTGGTTTTTCTATTTTTATGCTTCCTTATTTTCTAAATCAAATGAGTGGAAACTTTTGTCAAATGCTTTTCCCCATGTTTCTATGAAATTATGCATTGCTCCATCAGTTCTTTTGATCATTTAAAGCAGATCCAAAGCATCCTATGTGATAGTTTGGGTGTGGACAGAGGAGAAGGCCATGGCCTTTCCTTATTTTTTTTGTTTGTTTGTTTTGCGATATTATCTGGTTACTGGAAACAATTCAGTAAAACTGTAAGAGGGGAGAAAATAAGTTGCTTGTAAGTCTTTCTGATATCATAAAGATCTCTTTTTGTTTTTGGTTTTTTTTTTTTGTCAACGGGTTGAAATTTTCTGACCAGAATTCACATGTCTGTTTGCTTGCTGCTTCTTCCAGTTTGAGGCATTTGGATATTCTTAACTGTATCTTCCCTCGTGGCTGAAGGCAGACTCTAAGAAACTGGCAAGGACTGACTAGGGGCTTCGGCTCTTAAATGCTTGCTCTTATAATCTGTCTGCTGAACTTGAAAGACAAAAACATTTCAGGTCTTTCCAGTAACCACTTTTAAGCATCCAATAGATATAGCAGATGAGGTATAGATGGTTTACACTTTACCTTTACGAGGCTTCTTGGAGGAAAAGACTCCTGAAAAATGTTACCCTGAAAGTAAATACGGGGAGATCCAAAGCACGTGTTTGTCGGCTGGAACATGATTCACCAGTGGGAGCGAGCACCGGAGCAAGCCCTTTGTTGTTGTGAACACCAAATAGCATACCGCTTATAAACCGTATTAGTTATGTTTCCAAATACCGAGCACACTATATTTAAAGTATGGGCTTTAACTTAAACCTACAAGAGCAGACTGTCAGTGTTCCCACGTAACCCTTCACATTCTGGCATTTTCCAGACTGCCAGCCAAATGAACACTTTAGGAGGAGGTGCATATATATGTCCGCAGCACCCAGCGGGTTAATCCACCCTACTGTGCATAGGTGTTGGAGCTCTTATGGTATGTAAGACTTGCCAAGTTTGGAGTTGTTTTGTATTTTTTTACTTTTTCTGGACTATGCATTCATAGCAAGCATCTTTTCTGATGCTGCTCAGGTGTTTGTGAATGCATATCGAGACGGTACTCTTATTTGTGTTTTATGTAACATACACATTTGTGTACATTTTATCACCTTGAAAAGCTTTTATGGTTTATTTTGACACTTTTCTATTAAAACATCTTTTTTTTGTTTTGTTTTTAAGCATTCAGCCATCCTACTTTTTTTAAAATACATCTTAAAATAGACTAATGTGCATATTAGACTTGTGGCCTAACAAATGTCCTTTTTAATAACTGAAGTTTTTAACTTAGTATCTCTCAGGAATAAATGTCTGTTACATTTCTAGTCCTAACTTTTATTTGGAAATGATGAAGAAATCCTACTACTGTGTACTTGTATGCAATATTTCAGCTGGTGCTTTTTTTAATAGTTAAATAACCCTGAAAAGAGAGATTTCCAATGTGGACGGTACATGGACTCTTGCTGTATTAGTGGGCATCATTTTAAGGGACGTCTCCTGAACAAGCAGTTGTTTCCAACAGCATGTTGTCTAAGGGGAACCGCAAGACATTAAAATATCTCACAGTTTATAAGTTTGTAACAGCTGTAAGGAAAATTGAGGTACTCTGATGGCTATTTTCCTTTTCCAAAAAAGCCATTTTTATTCTTAAAGAAACTACATTAATGATTTAATGAAGAAGAACAGTACAGGATGTTAGCCATCATCTACTTTAAGTTCTCCACATTCTGCTGTATATAAACAACTGCAAAATGTTAAAGGTTAAATATTGATGAGACACTATTGAACTTAATTACTTAACTTCAACTGCAGGTAGAATTTTAATTGAACTTGGTTATTTTACCAACACTTGATATTATTCTAATGACAAAAATAACAGGATAACAAATAAGAAATGGTACTTAAAATAAAATGTAGCTTTTTAATGTATACTAACTTTGGAACAGTTGATTGAGGAAACTAAAAACACTATCCCACTTACTCCAACAGGGATAGAGAACTAAAAAAAGAAAGTGGTCTCTTAAAGAAGATGTGCTTTAGGGGAAAAAAAAAAAAAGGGCAAAAAACCAAAACCAAAAACGTTTTTTTGTCTCCTGATTTCTTTAATGAGTAGTTATTGTTGTCTCAGCTGTAGCCAAAGTCTGCAGCTGGTATTCTTAACAGAATTACTATGAGAATGCTAAAAATATTTCTCTAAAAATATATTAAAAAAGCAATTTAAAAAGAACTCCATTTAGACTGCAGCACAAGGACATTTTGTGTGACAGTGTTTAGTAGGATGAAAAATTTAAACAGAATAACAGCTATTTACATTCACACTGCAAAGTAATTACCAAAGCAGACAAAATACTTAAGCCTAATTTAATAATGCTTTCCTTCAGCCTAGGTGCCAAAACCTGGGAGTAAACTTCCCAACTTGTGCTGAGGTGGGAGGGGGGGAACTGAAGTTAAAACCATGTAGAAACAAGTGCATTGAACACTTTCCCAGTGAGGTACAAAGTGAGTTTCACTTTTAAACAGAAGAGCATCATAAATCAGCATAAACCACAAGTTTTAATGAGTATATCTCCTCTGGAATTGTGCAGTGCTTGCAATTCTGTGTGAACAAGACAAGGATCTGGTCTTACACTCCTTACTCAGGCAAAACTGCCACTGACATTAATGATAATTTTGCTTGAATAGAACAAAGTGCTTGATGGCGGTTATGCCAGCATGAGGGGTGCGAGATTAGGATAAACGTGCAAAAAAGTACAACTTCAAATGGCTGTACCTTTGACTTCTCGAGCTAGCATTTCCTCCAACTACAAGGATCTTAATTATAACATTTGCTGGTTCAAAGATTAACATTTAGCATTCTGGGAAAGACTTTCTGGACTTTAGTAACCTGATCAGTACGGTCTCCTTTTGGTCTCTGCCTCTTTCTGGCTCTTTGTATTGCAGGGGAGATGATAGTATCTGGCGCATTCCTTGGATGACTTGAAGATAGCAGCCTTCTGTGTTTGGGGCTGAAAGATTGTGAACTCTGTGTTAGCAGAAATGCCACACAGGGGAGGTGAATAGAACATTAAAGAAGCTTTAGCTTTAGGTACTGCAGCGCAAGCAGAGTTGAATTTGAGAGCTGGGACTTAAGTGGACATTTGTCCCTGCTTTCTTCCTTAATAAAATCTGAGTGTTAACTGTGGATAAGGGCATTTGAGAGATCACTAAAAATGAATCATTGAGTGCCCAGAAGAGCTTTATTATGATATACTATGGAGAACTTTAGAATATGCCGTGTACTTTTTACGTGCTTCTCAGATGCATGTATGAGTTACTATTACAGAAGTAAATTGTTTTGTTCTTTGCTGCAGAAGAGAAATAATTTGCCGAATTAAGACAACAAAATAAAACTCATCAAAAACTGGATCTGTGTGGTCCTTTCTGGCCCTATGTTCCCATCTAATTTTCTTTTGCCCCATGAAAGGCTATTGAGCAAAAAAGCACAAGCTCCAACCGCAACGTTTGTTGTGCTTGTGTGTGCGTGTAATTCATTTTGAAAAACCCTGACACAAATACTAAATCTGGGAAAAAAAATCTCAGTGCAGAAATCCTGACTGGCCAAACTGTGTTTTAAAAAACCCTAAATTTTAAAAATCCCCAGACTGATATCAGGGTCCAGGACTGAGTCCTTGTTAGGTAGAGCCAAGAGAGGTCACTTGGTTCAGTTTGTTTGCTCCAGTAGTGATTAGATAGAAGGAGTTATTCTGCTCCTGAGGTTCCGCATGGATGTTGCCACTGCCCAGTTAACCAGTGTGAAAATACCATGGAAAATAAATTATTAAACTATACTGTTATTACTAACTTGCCAGCTCCAGAGAAACAAATGCAGCCACATTTACATATGTGTCCATCTGTCTGTTTTTACACTTTATGTCTTCAGCCAGTGGGTGAAATTGTTTTAATCCAAGCTGCAGTCTGATCTTTTTCTTTTTTTTTTCCTGCTCATATTTTTCTGTGTGTGTATGTTATTTGTAGATGGACACGCATATTCTTGACAGTAGCTAGTTCTTAATTGTCCTTTTAAGTAACCTAATCTATCTGGCCACGGTAGTTTTAACTGGAGTAAGCAGCAGAGTTCTCCATGGATAATTTTCGTTAGTTAGCAGATTGTTACCATCTCAATGTTGCTGAAATCCCTAATCTCAGGTCAGCGTGAAGCTGCAGTGGTTACAATCCTGTTGCCTGATGCAGTGTGAATGGAAGTGCTTTCTGTCAGAAACATGTGGTCTCTTCAGTGGAGAGCCTGCGTAAATCCTGTGTAAATAGAGGGAGGCTAACAAAGGATGAGCCCCTGCAGCTCAGAGCATTTGGAGCCATTTGGAGGCTGAATTTGCTAAATGCTGCTTATACCGCCTGAAAAGTTGAAGAGAAAGGAGCATAAAATCCCTTCTTTTTTCTCTTTCTGCTCCTACCCTGGGGGGAGGGTGTTAAGGGCCAGGGAAGCCTGAGGTAAGCCTATGAAGACTGTTTTTTCAGTGCTCTTTTGAGTGTGAAAAAGGTGGCATGGGTCACTGTCCCCTCTTTAATGTCGGAAAACCCACACAGTTAGTAAATGTTGCATGTAAACTAAAGCATTTCATCCCTTCTCCTGCGCTCCACGGCAGTGGGCCATGAACTAGTCACTTGAAAATCGCAGAAAAATTTCACTTCGACATGTCCGGACAGTTAAGCACAGCAGGAACGTAAGAGAGATCAGTAATTAGCAGGTTGCTTTACTGTTCCTCTTGTCTGCATTGGAACACTGTTTTCACCTGATGTGAAAAAATGTTGGATTATAATGAGCGAACCACAGACCTACAGGCTGTATAAAAGAGTTTAAAATTTAAACTGGTGTTTATTAGTTTTGTCTTTAAAAAGCTAGAAAAATGTTGTTGGCTTTTGAATATAATCTCTAAGAATTCTCGATTCACTTCACAAATAAACACGAGCTATAAACACAGACAATTAAGGGCACAAAAAGCCAGTCTTTTTTCTTATTTTTGGACAGGAAAATAATAAAAGGGGAAACGTGAAACATTACGGTTCTGCAAATAATTTCAAGAGATTTGAATCACCAATTTTATAGTATGCATGGCTATAACAATAGCATAGCTGGAATGTCATTCCTATGTTCGAGTAAATAATAAAATATTTGTAAATGCCTTTTTGAAAATAAGATATATTAGTGATTATAGAAAGGTGCCTATCCGGAAATAGAAAATGAACAGTTTTTATTCTGTCTCATTGCAAATACACTTTAGATACCAGGTACCATGCAACTCTTTAAGCCTTTAGCACATATTGCCAGATGGCAACAGGGACTTGCTCCTGACGGACAAACCACACTAAAATGTGATTAGACAAAGTAGAATAGCTTTGTAGGTAAGGTCTAAGAGTGGCTTAAGTTCTCTTCCTTTTCTTCCTATTTGAATTTATAAATAGTTATCAATGCCTGGATTTGTGAAATTTGTACATGTCATCTTTACAGTTTCAGCCCAGTGGCATTGCTGGGTTATATTCTGGAAAGCAAAAGATCTTCTAAAAGAACCGCAGAGAGATGGCCAGCTCTTCATCTCCTCCCTGCTGTTAGAAGGGCAAAAGAATAACTTCTTCTGTAGTAAGAGAGATGATAGTCCTGTATGTCTGAAGTCTTCCTGGTCCTTCTAGTGCACTGATGTCCAACCTTTCTTTCTGTCCAAGACGCTCACTGAAACATATGACATAGCACCATGAGACATGTGTCTGATGTCTCACAGACACAAAAGGGGAGAGAACGCAGGGGGCCGATTACAGCAGCTCACTTGAGGACACCCCACTCCAGGAAGGGACAAGTGGTGGCTGAGCGTGCAGGTCAAACTAGGATGCCTGTGTCAGGCCTAAACAGCTTCTGATGGCACCTTTCCTCCTGCACACGTACTGGCAGAGCACTGCTGCTGGTGGCACAGCTCTAAGCTGGGATGCCCACTTGAACTGTTTGTGGTTTTCAAAGTCCCAGGTTTGCCGCCCATAACCTATCCTAACTCAGTTTCCCTAGGCAGTAAGATGTGGTAGATAAGTATTGCTTCTGTGGTGTGAGGAGACTAAGTCAACTTCCACGAACAGTGGTCATGAAGAGGCGGAGAACCCCCACCCCCCACCCCCCCAGCCAGCACTTTATTCAAAGAGTCGTGATCTGCTGAAGCTGCAAGGCTAAAAGTCTGATGATTTTAATAGGGTGGAATGAAGATAAGGAGTTCTCCTGAAGGATCTTTGGTTCTGGGGCTGACCTTCCTTCTCTATTAGTCCTCCCTACAGCACAGGCTGTCTTAGCTTCAAAACATATTCAAACACTTCTCTTTCCAGCTTTTTGGCAGTGGTAATTAACCAGATTTTAAAGATTTCTCTCTGATGGTGATGTGGATCATATTACTAAGTTGAACATCCTTATTAATAATGATTTACAATACTTATGTGTCCAGATGGACACGTTATAAGTACAAACAAATAATTGCAAATTGTGAATATAAGCTGCATGCGGATTCTCCTCTTTGTTTTGCATTTATATCTACATATTCTACTCCATCAAAATACTGGACTGAAAGATTGTAGAGTAGTTTACTTAAGATCAGCATAGTGCACCGCAGCTTTCCTTTTCAGAATCTTTTAACTTTGTTTTCATATTGCTTGCACTATTTTTAGAAAAATGGTGAAGTGTCTTGTCTTCCTCCCACCTTAGATACCCGCGCTCTTCTCTCTTTTCCTTTAGCATGACAAATCACAAGCCTGTAAGGGACCTCTGACGGTGAAGAAACTCAAACACTGGATCCTGAAATGTATTTTTCCAGAAATCACTTTTCTTATTGCTCTGCTTGATATGATGGTAATAGAAGCTCTTTCTAGAGTTTGCATATGGGTTGTTACCAGGTTTCTGTGCTTTGGCCTGACTGGGTTATCCTTTTCAGTTATCATTTTGCATAGATTGGGAATCTGTTATTCATCCTGTTCACAAATGGTGAAAAGACTAGATGAGCAGCTTCTAAGCAGCAATTGCTTCATCTCTTGCTGGGTCCTTACTCTGTGAGGAGCACAAACAAGGACTAGGGTTGAGATAATACTGTTAGTGTGGAGGACTGTCAAAGAGGAATTCATTGATATGATAAAGTTGGACTGGCCTTCTGTAGGACTGGACTCTATTTCCCGAAGAGTCCTTAGCTATATGAACATTGGGGTCAAAAAGCTAGTCTGTCCAAGAAAATCAACTTGCAGCAAGTTAAGTTTTAAATTATGGTGCAATGGAAACCCTGCTTTAACTACTTATTCAGTATTTTTTAAAGAAGATGTAGTCTCCTTTGCTTTCAATGCAAAATAATTTATCTTGTGGGAAGAAACCGTCAGCATGTGGTAAGCGTGTCTGCACACAGAGCTAGTGTGGAAGCCTAACATCCCGCTGCGTAAAGAGGACTTGCATCTTCTGCCTCCTCCACAAACCCTTCCCCTAGAAGAGAATGTCTCTAAGGAACCCCATGTGGGTCACTTTGCAAAGTTTCTTGTAAGCTCTCTCCATCTTTTATAGGGGTTATTGAGACTATTATATAGCATTGATATAATCTTAAACAAGCTGAGTAATATGCCTAATTCTCTACTGGCTTGAATCCTGCGTAGTCATTGACATCTCCACAGAGTGCCACTTAAGAATTCTCCACTTTCCTAGAACAGTGATAGGGTTTTGCAGTCACTTGTACTCTTTGCACAAGAATGAACGAGTGAACAGTGTGCAAAGCAGGAGAAAGTCACCCTTCATTTTTTGCTGCTATGTGAAAGAGAGGGTCAGTGGGCCAAAATCTAGATTTAATTTCCCCACTAGACAATTGGGATAATTATGCTTATATAATTGCAATTTCCGTACGAGTTAGGACTTGACTCTACTCTTCTTACAAGTTGCCATCCAAATCAGGATATGAACAGTTCACATAAGCGGAATCACTTGTAATGATGGTTTAAGTGATTTAAATGTGGATTCCTTCATACAGCAGTTGAAAGTATATTCAATCCAGTCTTCAACAGAGTGACTTTCATGTCTGTACATTTTATTTCACTTCTGATAATTTCTTTCCCTTCATTTAAAGTAACTCATGTTTATTTGGATACAGCAAACTAGGATCAGGCCCTGCATATCCAAGAAGTAAATCATTCCATCTTGGAAAAGTCAGTTATGGGCTACTTCTATGATTTCTTGCCCCTAGAAACCGTATCCACTATTATGAGCAGTTGTAGTGCTATTAAAGCTACGACAATACAGCTTAACAGGATTGGGCCTGTAGTTCACCAGGAGCAACAAATCTTGCTGTATTCATCTTCTGAGGTCATTTGGAGGTACACTATTTGGATATCCTTTCATGAGGTTATGGAACAGATTAGGGAAGCACTGACTCTTAACATTTCACCCATTGATTGAGGTGGGAAGGCAGTGGAAGCTTTAGCTGAACTTTCATCTCCTGGGCTGCTATTAGCTTTTTAAAACCAGGATATTAACAACCTCTCCAAAAGGTCTAAACACTGATTTAGCATGTAGGTGACTCCTGCTGAGGATGCTCACAAACAGGAGAGTATGCATGGGCAGAGAAACAGGAATTTGTCCATACAGAGGGTGAACCGGTGGCTTCTGCGGTGCGAAAGGATGGTGCAGAGCGGAAGTTTTACAGCTCCACGCATTCTGTGCATACACACACAGCTTTTACATAAAGAGACAAAGATATCTTTATCTGCACGACAGATAGACAAACAGACTGACTGACTTCAAACTTGCACTTTCAGTAGGGATTTTTTTCCCCCCATCTCTCGGTACTGCTTTTCAAAATTGCCTGAGGCTACAGTACAGCACCTCAGATCCCCAAGGCCCATTGCCTGGCTCCTAATAGCCACTCTCCATCTGTGTCACATGAACAGCTGATGAGATAGCTCCAGTGTCTGTATTTTGGAGAGCATATCCACCCAGGTTAAAATGCTGGGGTTGCCAAGGAGCAGTCAGAAGCCATTAGTGTTTGTGAGAATTTGCCTTGCAGCAGTTCCTTGGCACAGTGGAAAGTGTGTGTGTGTGTGTGCGCGCGCGTGTGTGCGTGTGTGTGTGTGAGAGAGAGAGGGGTAGGGTGGAATATATGGGGGGGGAGAGCAACGGAAAGGAGTGCTTTCTAAATAACCAACGTCTTGCAAAAGTGAACTGTTGGTTACAGCGTTTAGGGCTTCCATAATCTCTTTGATTAGTTTGCTGTGATTCGACTCTCCTTTCTCTATCGTTAACAGAAACAAATAAAAAAAAAAAGAGAAAAGGAGCATGAGAAAGAGAGCAGCGACTTCAGGGTCTTGCTCTGGTGTTTGGGCAGATGGAAAGGAGCTGCTCTGCCTTGGGGCAGGGTGGTTGTAATGAAGTGGCCTGTCAGTCTGTAAATAGTGAGGGTCATCTCTTCCATGTGATGGAGGGTATCACATTGCAGTGAAAATGGAAATGTCAATAAAATTAATCTGCCAGCTCTTTGCTGTGGCTTTTTCTGTCTCTCCGGTCCAAAAGGGTTGGTTTTTCAGAGGGGAGGCAGCAGAAGAAGGGTGATCTGGCACGGGAGGGAAGATGGAGCTGAAATGCAAGTTTTGAAGCAAATGGACTGTATGTAGCAGCAACGTATTTCGTTTAGTACCACTACAGAGCTAGACAAGGCTATAGGAATTAGCTCGTGAATCTATAGCATTCCTCAGGAAGCTATGGAGCGTCTAGCTCAGGCTACATTGAGCACAGAGTTTATTGTTTTAGGCTTTCTTGGACAAGGTTTTTACTTAGCATGGGATTTATGGCATTTACTGCTAATGAATGTCTATTCTTAAATTACAAAAACCACCGTCTCAGCACAATTCCCAGATGTCCTTCCAGGACCTCGGCTTCTTAAACACCAGCAGGGAGCATAAACTCTCCACTTCTCTGTTTTCCTCTTTCGTGTGGCTCCGGGCTAATGATGTGTAAGGAAAACACAGCAATCTATAAAGTCTCAGTGCTGTCCCAGTATTCTTCATTTATTTTGCATTTGATTATGCCACAAGTCGGATCTTGTTTCTTTCCTTTTTTTAAAGTTATTAGTTCAAATATTAATGTAGGAATATGGCATATATTGCTGCTCTTGATTGATGCCTTCCCAAAAACAGGAAGACGTGCTCGTATGAATTTTAAGAAAGTAGGGGTCCTGCAATGCCTTGCCAGAAGAGTTTTTCAGATACATAATTTAGATGCCCTCCAGGCAGGCTTTCAAGGCATTTTTGCTGGAGGGCAAGAAAAAATAACTATGACTGTTAAAAGTAAATGATTTTTGCTAATGCACAATTAATGCCAGGGAAAAAGCACAGAAGAGAAAGATGTTGATGGAAAGTTCTGATTAAGTGAGAGCTCTACCTTGATGTGCATCTTTTTTTTTAATGATAATAATCACTGATGCAGAGATGTAGAAGTTTTCATGTCATGCAAATGCTATATGCAGGGTCATACTAGGTGTACATGTTTGTGCGTGCGTGTGTATGTGTGTTGGGAGGTGATGGTTACGGGGAGGGGCTCATCTAAGAGTGTGTTATGTGCACTGAACAGTGACATGGTTACTGCCACCTCTGCAGAGGGCCTCGGATATATAGACTACAGAACATTTAACTTGATTACTTATAGTACGTATTCAGAATGGTTGTAGGGATGCATTTACAGTGAATGGGTTTTCTTGTGGCAGGTTTTCCCACATTGAATCCCATAATTGACAAAGAGCTATTGCACTATGTCAAGCACACAATTATAATTGAATTAATGATATATGCATGTGTGAAATGCAAAATTAGTATTTGGAGAGACATGGTTTCTAATTTTTATGTATTTGTATCAGCACTCATATATAATGAGAAACTGTATGTGCCTGATCTAGCAAATCAAAATAAAACTGTGGTAGTGTCTTGGTAATTAATACTTTTTGGCTTCTATATTTTGTTCATTAAATGTTTCCTCTTTCCTCTTTTTCTCTTTGTTGTAGGAGATGGTTTAGACAACAGTGTAGCCTCACCTGGTACAGGGGATGACGATGACCCAGACAAGGACAAAAAGCGTCAGAAGAAAAGAGGCATTTTCCCCAAAGTAGCAACAAATATCATGAGAGCGTGGCTTTTCCAGCATCTCACAGTAAGTGGTGCCCAAAACCAAAATAGATTTCTATTCATGTGCCTAATGAGGTTTACTCATCATTATTAGAAATCAATTGTCCCCATAATTTTTGGACCATTATTAGGGCTCAGTTATTGTTGCTTCCCCCCCCCCCCCCCCTAGATTTTTTTTTCTTGGCTCTTGGAATCATGACAAATCTGAAATCTATCTATCTATCTATGTATATATATGCACACATACATGCCTATAGAGAGAGAAAGAGAGAGAGAATACAAAGCCTTAGCATGGAACAACACCTACATATAAAGTAACCATTTTTTGCTTTGAACTATTCAAAATGCTCCTAAGGGCAAAAAAGGGGGTTTCTTGCTTTAGCATATATAAAGCTCTGCCTTCTGGAATCTTTATTGCTGGCCTCTGTTTACGCAAACTTCATATGTATGTGGTGGAAGAGTGAGCCCCAGTCTGTATGTGCTGACGTACGCTGTGGATGTTAGAGAAGTCAAAGCAGGAGCTTGTAAGCTTGTCATTTGTACTTTTTTGTGAGAAATATAGAAGGCTTACAGGTTCCCTAATTCTTCAGTTGCATAACAGAGAGAATAAGCACCTTTTTAGCTTCTCTTGAAGTCCATTATGTTAAAAGCTAGCCATATTCACATTTGGGGGAGAGAGATTAAATATGTGAAAAAGCAATGTTTTCCATGGGCTATATTTATCCTCCTGCTTGCAACTGGTTTTATGTGTTGGTGTTCTGTTGACTATTATAGCTTCACTAGGCATCAAAACACGGTTCCACACAAAACTTACTAACACTCTTTGTAGTTTACTTCATGTGGGAAATAATGGAAACTGGTAAAATTATCAATTGATTTTCCTCTTCCTCTCACTGTAAAATTGTTTCTCACTTGATAAGGCTTAAAATGCTAACTGTTATTAACTACCTCCTCTTCTACAGAAGTTTTATAAATTTCCATGGTAGCTGATGTTGGTTACAGTGTAATGATTTCAGGACAAGGTACCCGCTTTATTTATGATAGGGACTATCGAACTGCTCTGCTAGCAGCACAGCTAAAGGGGGGAGCGATAGATCCACATTTCTAAACCATCATTTTGATGTAAGGACATTAGTAGCAAACTAAGGTGCATTGATCTGGCCTGTGGGGTCAGGATTAGCTGGAATAGCCAGTGTCTCTGCTGGAGTAGTGGTTATTCCTGCCTCCCAGCTATGGCCATTTCAAAGGTCAGGTGCCCTGTACCCACTTGGCTCAGAGGAATTAGACAGAACATGAGTCTCTGGGCTGATTACTTAACCAAAGACAAAATAATGAGTCCTAAGCAAATACTGACTAATTGAAAGGGCTGTAAATCCATTACATATTGGTCAGGGATAATCAGGAGTATTTAATCACTTTTATCTATTCAGGAGCACTGAAGCTGCAACAGCAAAGCCCTGAACCTTGCCATGTGCTTATTATTCTCATCATTATCAAAATTACTTCACAGCTGTTCTTTGCTACATCACCTCAGCTGGAGATTTACTAACCTGTAAAATGTTTTTAATTTGGAAGTCGAGTGAGTGTGAGTGGAGGGTTTTTCATTTAGCTGTAGGGTATCTTTAGAGGAGTAGTACAGGCAGACAGCAAAAAGCAGGGCCACAAATAAACCAGTTTGTTTTGTACATGTCTCCGTGTTAACTCCATTTCCTCTTATGAAATTTGTGATATCTTGTTTTTTTCTCCCTGCCTTCCTTTCTCATGTGCTCCTTGAAAGCATTCGACACATGCTTATTAAACAGTCAACTGCCTCTTGCTTCTCTTGAGGAAAGTCCTCCCGGCTTTTTGAAATCCCTTTTTCTTGTTTCCATCCTCTCTCCCCTGACCCTCTCCATCCTGCATGAATTGAGGAAATTTGCCATCACTGGTGAGGATGGCCTCGCAAAAATCAAATTAAATGAACACAAAAAAGCCCCAAACCTTTTACCGACCAAGCTTTAATGAGTTTGCAGGTGTTGAAAGATTTACTGTGCTGTAATTCTCAGACCTGCAAACTGATAATGGAGACCCCTGACCAGTGCAATGTAAATTCAGAAAGATTCTTGCCATAAACACATGCAGGGAAGGAAGAGAACTCCTTTCTTTTAAAGATCTCGCACTTTTTCTCAAATTAGCTTGTCCATTCAAAGTGCAACGCTGGCTGAGCCAGAACGGGGGAATCTGTGATGTACAATTTTATTGTTTCAAGTAAATATCTTTACAATGGTGGTCCGTGATTCAATGTACATTCCTTCATTACTACTCTAACCTTATTTCAAATTGGTTTGTTCCTCGTTTGTGCTGTATGACCTGTTCTTGTATTACAATAATCCCCTGATGTACCCTTTTTTCTTTCTCTTTTTTTTTTTTTTTAAAGAAACTAATTGAATTATCTCATTATTTTAATTTGTTAAGCAAATGTATTTTACATCTCAGGATGTGTTCTTAAAGAAGGAGCTGCTTAGGCTTTGCCCCCTGAATGGGCCATTGGTACATTTTGACATTCATGCATTCATTAAGGAGAGGAACATAAAAGAGCTCTGGTTGTATTTTTTTTTCAAACACCCAACCAGCATGGAGCAACTTTTCCATAAGCCACAGGGGTCTCTCTACATATGTTCTCAACTGCAAGCCATTGTCACCTATTCTGAATACCTCAAAAGGACAAATAAAATACTAAAGGCCAACTGTAGCAATTGTTAGCTGTTAGTCTCAATATGACAAAAATCATTAACCTCTGGTTTCCCTGGAAGGAGAGGCAGTGGCAGTCCATCTCTTATGGCATGGATTAAACTTGAAATTCCTTTAGATTATCACATTCAAAGCGAGGAACTCAGTTCTGACTAATTGTGTTTACTCATGATTTTAAATAAAATGCTATTTTTTTCCTTTATTCAATCAGTTTGCAAACTCCTAAGGTAGCTGATTTTAAAAACTGAATTGCCTAAGTGGCTTTTTTGAAGAGACAGGCACTTGAACTCTGATGTAGAAGGAATGTACCTGACAGGCTGTGTCTTTCAAAACAATTTCTAACCCCTATCACAACTTCCATTTTGCAGTAACTTTAATTATATTTGAAATAGGATACACATGCATGTTTTTATTGTTGGAAATCAAATGCAAGGAGTAGGAGCTTCTGTCATGTTCTCGTTCACTTACTGAGCTCTGTCTTACATTTGGAATTAGAACAGTACCGGAAGATGAAAGATCTGAGGATGAATTGGTTGGAAATGTGTATGCTTTTTCTGGATAATATCCAGTGTTTAAGAAAGTAGAGGAAATCCTAGTCTGGTAGTATAAGCTTTTCAATAGTACATAAAGATTACGACATCAGAAAGGTAAACCTGACATTAAGGCTGTTTTTATTTGAGTTCAAAGGTGGTTAAAGAAAAGAAACAGCAAGAAATCTGACCCAAGCCGAGAGTTTATTCATAGCTCTGGAAGACTCCTTTTCCTCTATGCCAAGGAGTCCTTAGTACACTCAATTAGCCTCTCAGACATCTCTGCTTTCCTCCCTCAAGTGCTCCCCTATTTGCCCTGCAAAGAACATATTTGATCACAAAGTGAAAACAGGAAGTGCTCAAATGTATAGACACCTCTAGCTTACACCAATGTTGAGATTAGGATTTCTTACCAGCAGCTACACAGAGCCGGCCCCCCTCCTCCCATGCCCTTTTGAAGGATGGAGGACCTTTAAAATGTATGTACATAATCAGAAGAGAGCAAAGTTATAAAGGAAGTAATTATACTGTTCTATGGACTTGTACCTCTGGTAGTTCATCCCTTTCTGCAGCACAGTGTATCGAGGACTACACTTTTGCTACATTCAACGTTTTTTCCCTTCTTTTACAGAGCTGGTAGAACAGAGACATGTTTATTCTTTGACACTTACCTGGAATGATGCCCTTTGTTAAAATTCTGTTTTGGCTGTTTCTTTTGTTACAGTCTGTAAGAACTAACTAAAAGTACCAGATATAGCAATGGTAGCCTGCAGACTAAACCTTTCTTATGACAGTGCCAGATTCCCAGCTGATGGTATTTGGGATGGCTCCCCTGAAGTCAGTGGAGTCGAGCTGGTTTTTTTGCTTTTTTTGCTAGCTGAAGTTCTGTCTCCTAACATTTGGTTGAACAGTGTCATTTTAGACTGATTTCCACAATCTTCTGGCTGAAAATCTTGCTCTTTACACAGTCTCTTGTAGAGTGGATTTTGGTTTCATCTGCTTCGGTGTCAGGCTAGAGTAAGTTCTGCTGGAATGTGTTAAAATGAACCGGCCACAGCTTTTGTACTTACCTGAATTAATTTTCTTAACTTGCTGTATTCAGGTGGCCAGGTTGGATAATATGAATAGTCTTACCGAAACAGATTTTTTTTTCTGTATTTATGTGGGGGTATCTGAGAATATAATGTATCCCTATCATGCTTTGATGAATGGCTTACCAAGCCTTTTATACAGGGCAGCTATTTTATTTATTCATCAGATTTTATTCTAGAGATTAATGTCACAAACCAAAGCCAATCTTGGAGCAACCTTTCAAAACAGTTGAAACCATCCCACCTTCATAAATATCTCCTCCCATATCGTGATTTTAGGAATAATACCTAAAGGAGAGTTAGGAACATAGCTGGCTATTGCACTCCACACTGAACAGCTTACTTTCACATCAAACAGTAGAAGAACAGCTTTCCTCAGAGTCTTGATCAGGAGAAGCATTCTTCATGTTGCTGTTTTTGCGGTACTTTAAAAAAACAAAAACAAAACCAAAAATACAACAGACCTTTGTCCAGTTAAAATGGTGACAAGAAGGCTGGGAGACTCAAGAAAATACAGGAATGTGAAGACATTCTCGTGAATTTTAGTGCTTGTGTTGGACCGCATTGTAATGTGCTATACACTCCCAGGGTACACTGAAAGGCGGGAGATGTCCTCTGATTCTCCTGTAAAGCGACCTGCATGTTGGTTCGCATGGCTGCCATTTCTGCTTTAGTGCACCACATAGTCAGAGTTGGAGGAGCCTAAGGTACAGTTTTATTCCAGGTCTGCTTTTTAGACAGGGCTGAGTGTGTGCTGAGTTTGCAGCCAGGTAATAAGTTGCCTGCTGGTGCAGGACAGACCTCTCAGACTGTACAAACACCGCCCAGTTGGAAGCACGTCCTGCAAAATAATATTGAGCTCATTTTTCAGCTGGGTAAACTTTGTGAGGAGAAGGTTAAATGATTTCACCCTAGTGCTAAAGAAAAATCAGTATCTGAACCTTAAACTCCCATGACCTGTGATCCTGTGGTCCTCAAGCTGATGGAGCTGTGTGTTTGAACCCCAAAGTTGCTCTGGTTGCTCACTAGAAGAGCTGGTGGCTGCCGTTAGCATTTGTTTTTATTGCTGGAGGTAGCACAGCCCTGCCTAATGTCACCGGCATCCCCCTCCTGTCCTTCCAGCCTGCACTATGGCGTCACCAGCCTGGACTAAATAAAACTGGAAATCTTTCTCAAAATGCCACTTCTGATCCCAGGCTGAAAGGTTTCATCCTCCAAGTGCTCGTAGTCCTTGGCCATGAAATCAGTCCTAAAGATTTAGTAACAGACCAAACGTTCCTATACCTTTTAAACGCCACAATCTTAAAAGAAAAGAGCTGAAATGGGGTGGGGGTGGGGCTTTGTTTGTTTTAAAAATGGAATCTGAGATTAGATCTGACATTTCTACATCCACCCCCTACAGAAGAGGGAACCCGGGGTCATGGGGTGTGTGGGCCTCAAAAGCTAGCTTTGTCTGGGAGTGGTTAATCTAATCATTGTTACATAGACATCTGTTATTTCTTCTGAAAAATTGATGCTTTTGTGACACAATGATCCATCTATTTAGTACAACAGCCTGAGTAATTAAATTAAAAAAAGAATATTTTTGCGGGAGCATGTATTATAAAACTGCCATACCTCTTCGTACCAGCGAAAAGGCTGGGGAGAGAGAGAGAGGGAGAGGGGGTGAGAGAGAGGGAGAGGGAGAGGAGAGCTTTAAGCCCCGCATTGTTTTCTGCTGGCTGGAGGAAAACATCTGTGAATTGTTTGAACTGAACCTTAGCAGGGACTGTCTGAATCTGTGTCATCTCTGTTTAATTTCAGGAAATGATGTCACAGCGCATTAAATAACAATGCTGCGTGATTTATTTTTACTTGTACATGCTGTCCTAAGCATTTTGGTTACATGGCAGTGTTTCCAATTAAGTGCAAGCTTTCGGTTTTAAAAAATATACTCGGTAATGCTTTTTTTTTGGGCGTGGGTATGAGGAGGCTGGGTATTTTAGGGGGTCACCAAGGTTCAGGGCTGTCGGAGGGCTCCGGGCCCATTTGTCATGTGCTTATTTGTAGTTGGGACTGGATGTCAGCGCTCTCGTCACCCATGGCAACCTCCAGGACCGTGGGTTTGTTACAAAGCCTGTCTGGGGGAGAAAAAAACCTAAATATTCCGAACCGATCCGTCAAAAGACCTATTAGATAGTTATAGCCAGGCCTGCGTACTGTAGCTTCTGCCTCGATCAAACTTTCTGCACTCCCCCTTCTTCTGCAGAAGAATAGAGGACATAAGTCAATTCTGTCTGCCATCTGTCGCCTCTCTCCCCGCTCCTCAAATTAAAGAGACAGTCCGAAATTTAAATAATCGGATACAATCACAGGAAGCCCTCCTGGAAATTATTACATGTGCATTTGGGTTTTTTTTTTTGACTTCTTGTTTTATTTTGAAGGGGGGATCTTTATTGTACTTCTGTGGAGATCAAAATATGTTGTATGTTTCAGCTTAAAAAATAGCATTCTGAGAAATACTGTATTTGCAGTGTCACAGAGTTGTTATCTAATAAGATTCCAAGTTATATATAGGGTGAAAGTCACACGCACGCATACACACATGCACCCCAAACAATCCCTGAATTGTGAATCCTGCAAGGGACGAGCAAATGCAACGCACCACCCTTCCCCTCTGGCTCTCCCTTCTCCTTCGTCCCCTTTCCCTCCCTGAATCCCTGGCAGGCTGAGGGGCTGTAGCAAAGTCCTTTCACGGCGCTACCAGGATGATTTAGGCTCTTGAGCCTACCTAATGGTCCTTTTCCAGGCCTGCTATAATAGTTTTTCACACTACCCTGTCTGATGTTAGCTAGTTATGCTTTACCTTCTCCTCTTCTCTTTTTTTTTTCACCACCCTGCCTGTTTTTGCCTCCTCCTCCTCCTCATCAACAGGCAACACAATGTGTCAGGACTGCGGCGAGGTAAATTTCATTCATGTGGCATATGAGGTCAGCCACTGCCAAACCATCAGATAACATGGCTAGATGTTACTTCCCAATTTAATATTTTACCTGCCATTTTCAAACAGAGAATTACTGAGAACAGAGTGTAACGAAAAACATGTGCATGATTTTAGTTGAGGCTTGATTAAAAAGCCTTGACTGAGCAAGCTGAACACGGCCTAGCAAAAGATAGGATCAGCCACCAGTGTTTTCTGGTTGTTATTGTCAGATTATAAAGCTTTGCAGAGTCAGTATAGGAATTAAGTGAAAAGAAAAGAAAAGAAAAAAGAATACCAAAGTCCAAGTAATGAATTCCTGAAAGTAATTGAAACAAGGAAGTAGTAGTGACAAGAACTCATTTATACAGAGTTGTGGCTTCGAGACTTGCAAGGTAAAACGGGATTTAACTAAAGCATATGCAAATATAAATAGTGTTTAAACACTCCAAGAACATTGTGCTAATAAACGTTGTGCACTGCAGCCTTTGAAAGTCAAGATCACAGTCAACCAGAGGTGAGAATTCTTTTGAGTATCTTTAAGTTCCACTACCTAAAACAGTTGTCATCAGAAAACTCATGGCTCCTCCCTTTCTCTAGAGTGTGTGCGCATGAGTATATGTATACAAAAAATATATTTTTAGGGAAAAAGTAATTGCTGTTGTTTGTGCAAAGTGATACTGCCTCTCAGTTTTGCCTCAGGACATGTTTATTTAAGACCTTCCTTTCAAGATCCATGAGCAGAGTAATTGATTTCAAAGAAATTTTCTGTAAAATTAGAGTTATAGCGTAAAAAAAAAAAAAAAGCGTGTTTCTGCCAGCAGTTCCACAACTGCTAAGAAATGGAGATGTCAATCCTTATTGTTGCCTAATGAAGAGAGTAGTTTATGGCAGACAATATTACTTGTGGTGTTGTGGAGTTTGCCTTGAGTTAGGATACTTAGAATACCATGCATTACATATTTTAGAGTTGATTGGCAGCAATCGTTTATAGTATCCAAAGCAATCATTGGCATCTTTAAAGATTTATTATTGTCTTTAAGCATAATGGCAATACAGTTTTCATGCTTTTACATTTGCTATTTTTATTTTTAACTGCTAGCCCCAAATCTGCCAGAACTAATTTCAGTTGTTTTGTCTAATACTGGATGATAGGTTGTCAACTCACTATATAATGCCGTAAAGATTTTTTTAAATCTTGGTTTTACCTTTTTATGATGGCAGTTCAAAACATGTATTTTATTTGTAGCAGTTGACTGCTTATGTCCATAAAATGTTTAACATCTCATGACATACTCTTGCAGTCTCAGCACAATGAATCAGAGTAGCCAAGTAAACAGCAGTAAATATTTTAGTTTAGTGTTTAAAAAAATCTGCATATATTAATCTGTTTAATGCTATAGAAATTTCGCTGTCATCTGGATCAAGCTTTTATTTGGTCTGAGGTACATTTCAAAGTGGCAGCTTGGTATTTTAAAGTGGATATACTGTGGAAATACTATCTGACTAAACTGCATAGCACTGGGAAAGCTCCTGTTCACTTTCTTAATGTATACTAGGTATATAAAAGGAGTAGGTTTTTGTAAGATCATGGCCTAGTCTAGACTACTTTGAAGCTTGTTATGCCAATTAAAAAAACCCCAAAGACGATGTAAGCTGCATTGTTAGTTGATATTCTGTGAACGTACGTGGATCTTTTATTAAAGAGGTTCTCTTTCCTCCCAGGTAAGGTAAAAAATGCAGGTTTAATTTCTCTGTGTTCAAATATTTGCAGATAATTCACAGATTAGTGCCTAACTGTGTGTAGCGCTCAGTCCTGCTTCCCTTAATTCCAGTGGAACTCTGATCCCTTTGAAAAAGCTGGGCAAGATGAAGCCATGCAATCACAACAGGAGACAGACAGACAAACAAACACAATTTTGTGTCTTAATAAGCATTAAACATTATAGCCACTTTATCCACAAATTATACTTAACAAGTCTTTCAAGGATCCCCTATTTTATGATAGAAAGACAAATTTCTTGAGTGCTCAGCTATTTGTCACATTCTCTTGTGGCTGAACCTTCATTGCTTTCTCCAGGATGCTTTAGCACAAGTGAGCTCTGGCAGATGTGAGAAGATGTCGGTTCTGTTTCTAGCTGTGACCATGGCAAGACACCGTGCCTCAGTTTCCCTGTTTAAACAGTATGGCATAATGATGGTGGCTGCTTTTCAGAGTGCTTTTGATATTTACAGATGAAAAACTCTGCGTGAGACCTGTGTCTTATACTTAGCATCAGCTGAATTAGAGAGGCCTGCACTTCTGTTGTGGTTTTATCCTGCTGCTGAACTAGCATGACAGTCATGCAATGCTTGTACAAATACTTGAACTTCTGTAGACTTTGAAAGTTCCCTTTATGAGGGAGCATTTAATATAAAATTAAGAGTGTTATGTTCTTTCTGGTCCTCACTGAAGATGACAGCATTTGATTGCTGCAAGCTACTTTAGCTCAAGTGGCTCGGGCTTGGGTTATTTTTGTTTGTCAGATCCTTTCCTTGCTGGTGACCTGACGTGGTGATTATTGCATGCAAATGGCATCAAATATCTTTCCCAGAAAATAGCAAGAGAAAGAACCCTGGGCATCAACTGCTGGCCCAGGGGCAATAAAGGGAGTGCAATAGTATTAACAAATGCATCTTTGTATTTCAAGAAGTCACTGGTGGCTGTTCCCCTCCTCAACAGCCCAGGGAGTTTCCTGATGTGAAATAGGACTTTGGCAGCTTTCCAGCCAGTCCTGATCCTTCTGCTGCCTCTTTTGATTCATCCAGGTGCTCCCCACTTGTGCATCCCACTTGTGCTTGAATGAAGAAATGGGAAGCAGGAGGGTGACCTAGAGTGAAGAGTAAGGGACAGAAAGGCTACTGCGAAGTCCCTGATTCATGTTGGGAAGCGCCCTCCCTACTGAGGAGCACACGCAGAGAGCTGACAGCTGTTTTGATAGTCCACAAATGGACTATTCAGGGATATAGAATGTGAATAGTAAGAAAGGTCATGATACGTGTGATAACAACAAGAATAAGGAGCATTATGTGGTCAGAAAAGTGACGTGTGTATTTGAGGGAGTCAGCAAAGGAATGGTGCATAGGGATGGATAGGTGCATAGGAATGATGGCACTTCTAAATTGCAAGGAAAGTTGGTTAATTTGAGGGATCACTTCAAAATCCAAATGTTTAAAGGGTGCTTTAATTTCAACTATAAAGGGATATTCTGATGATCTCTTTCAGATATAACGTAGGAAATGAAACGGAAATGTGAAAATAGGTTTATTGTTGTAAGCAACAAAACGGGAGAAAATAATTTAATTTACTTCTCCCTTCTACCCGCCTTTACTGTTTTGGCACACTGTCCCAAGAGTTGAGTTACTTGCTCTGTCTCTTTTCAATTCTGTTTCTTCCAGTTCCACATGGACACTTTACTGCATGAACTAACATCTCTTAGGAGAGAGAGGTGCTTCCTCAGTTGGTATGAACTTCCCTGTGGATGGTGGGATGAGCTGCAGAGTTTTAGGACAATCCTAAGACAATCCATGTTGTTCCATATAGTATGCCTACTTACATCTCAATTTTAAATGGCCTACTTTGTATGCGTGTGTTGTATGGTGGCCATTAAATGCCAAGCAAACACTTCTCAGACCAGAAAAATCCCGCTACTTAGTGTATATCTACCGTAGGCATTTGTAGACAATTCACTGCTATAATTAACCTTAGCTGTCCTGGCTCTGTGAAACCTGAACTTATATCCCACAGTGCTCTTGGATGCAAACAAACTTCAGAGAAAAAAAGGCTCTTGCCTCTTTCTCTCTCTTTTCTTCCCCAAAAGCTGTCCATTTAGAGAGCAATAATGCTTGCAAAGGAGATTAAATCCCACTATGAACCCATGCAAAACTATATGTGCAGGAGGAAAATAAAATGTCTACAAACAAACAAGACTGCCGTGTTTTGCCAGCATGGGTACGAATAAACGTAACCCTAGAACTGTTAAACTAGCCTGAGTTTAGCTCCTGGGATCTGAATCCTACTGAAAGCCCCAGCTGAAAATATGTGATACTGCACTCTCCAACTTGGTAATGCTGTAACATGCTCTCCTGCCTCCCGAACAAGCGCTCCAGCAAACTTCTTGCTGAGACCGAAAACTCTTTCAAACAAGGCCTGGGGGCTCATGAGCTTTCTACTCAGTGCCCTGTAGGCCCACTCTGCGAAAAGGTATCTCTCCTAAAAGAGGCCAAATATCACACAACTGAGCTGGTGGGAAATTCAAACTGTTCTAAGCAAAGAAGTCAATAGAGCTGCTGTAGTGAAAGGTAATGTTCAGAGTGAGATCACCGTGTTATGATCTCATGCTGAACATCAGGACTGGTTTTTTTCTTGAAGATTATGAAACTAGCCTGAGGCCAGTCTGGTGAGAGTCTAAGATAGATATAGAAGTATGTTTGGAGAGCCTGGACTATCAGGGCCCTTATTCCCAAAAATGTGTAACAGAGGCTGAAAGAAGATGAGAGAAATGAGAGCTGTATTGTTATTTCTAGTGCTCTCCCCATCCATCCCAAAAATATAAGATCTAGCCATCGACACAGAATGCGCATACTGAATCGGTGAATAAGCACAGGCTACAAACAGACAAGAGGAGAAATTACTGAGGGGGAACAAAATGCCTTGCAGGAATAATGGAATTCAACAACCAAAAAAACCCCAGTCCTTGAGACTGTAGAACAATCTGTGGAAGTGCCTGTGCTTAGCACTTTTAAAACTAGACTCCAAAAAAACATTTGAAGAAATACTGCTGAGAAACATCTTGCATTCCTGGGGTTACACTAAAGTAGTGTTGCCTGAAGCATTTCTCATATTTCCATGTTTCCTTATTAATGATTAAATACTGAAAAATATCTTGAAATTAGAGCTGTTTTCAGAAGGAAAAATTCCCAAATTTGGCTTCCTTCGGGTTTAAGTTTTTGTTGTATTTGTTTCAGCTTTTTAAATGACATTTCATTTACCTGTCAGTGGGAAAATTATTGCAAAATTAACTTACAAAGTCAGACTAGAAATGGGCTTGAGACCCAAAATGAAGAATTAAGCTTAAGAGAAATATTTAATGACTGTTCCTTCAGGCACTGGGAGTCTGAGTGAATGCTGAAGGTCAGCCAGGCTTGGGCTGTGTCAGACCAACAAAGGAAAGGAGTTTGTATTGAGGATCGTATGTTAAAAACACCACCCTTTCAGATAGTCAGAGACAGAGACTGTGTCATGATAAATATGCTGCTCTCCATTCACAGCATGTGAAGTGTCACAAATATCTGGGGAAGGTATAGGTCTGAAATCAACCCTTACCCAGCTTAGTGTTCCCCAGTATTTCTGGCATCTGCTCCAACATTACCTGTATGAAAAGTCAACCCAAACCACCAAAAGTTGTTTGAGCATTCAAAATCCATGTTGATTTTTAAGGACGTGTATCCAATGCAAATTTAATGCAAAATGAGGTTGATTATGGATTTACACAGAAATTCGAATGCCGAAACAGGTGAAAAACATGGCCTTTTCACCTGTTTTTCACTTACAGACTTTTATGGCAATTTGACTCCAGGATTCAAAACAAAGCTTGGGCCCTCAGAGAGGCAGAATGACCCCAAGAAAATATTGACTGAGTGCCTGCTGACTCAAACTGCTGAATTTCACACACAGCTTTCCTCAAAAGCATCAAGAAGAAAGAGATTAGATTTTGAATTTAAAATGAAATTTTGCTCTTGAACATTACTTTATAATAATGTAACTGTGGGGTTCCACGTTTGTCTCAATGACTTCCAGATCAAATGAGCTCAGTTTGCACGGCAGAAAAATGCTTTCTTTTTTCTGTTTTTTTTTTTCCCCCCCTCATTGCCAGAATTACAAATTTAGCCTGGAATCTGAGATCCAAGTTGGATTCTTTCTGGCTCATTTATTGGCAGTCACAAGGATTATACAATAACAGTAATGTTGCAATTGCAATAGTAAATCTATGCAATTACAATAATAAATAGACGATGGAGTGGCCAGAATAAAGTCCAGTTTTCTTGCCTATAGCTAGACTGGCTTTATGAAGAAAAATAGCACAAACTTCTATTATGGTTTGAAGTCAATGGCATTTTTTGTCAGCAGAGAATCAAATGCAATTCAGACACACAGGGACATAAATCTGTTCAGTAAGTCAGTCACTTTTCAGAACACTGCTGCTTAGTTTTGTTAGTAGTATTCTCTTTTGGGGGATTTTTTTCTGTTTGGCTCAACATAGTCTAGTGAGTCAGGCCTGTTTGGAAGATTTCTAAAGAAGTGAAGTGACAGGGCAAAGATCTCTTTTTGTGCCTCTTAATTATCCTTCCCAGGAAGGGGCTTGTGTATCCATTTTAAAGATGCCATTGGCATTAAGTGCCTTCTGTAGGATTTTGATATACAGTTCAGAAGTTACCTGCATGAGAAAAGAGAGCGGGAGCTTTCCATGGCTGCATGTTGAAATCCTCCTAGCTGCAAAAGCAGTGACCTTTGCTCTCTGAACAGGGAGTCTTCTGGCATGGAGCTGAGTTTTCCTACTGCTCTTCAGAACTGTAAATAATGTTAGTACACCCTGAATTCAGTGCATGCAGCACTTTACATTACTATTGTGTATCTTAAAATAAACAACATTGCAAGCTGTTTATTTTGGTGTTACTATGTATGCATTTTTTAAACAGTGGTTACTTAAACAAATGTCTCTGTTCCCACAGCACTTAAAAGCTGCTGTTTGCTCATTGTGGTTTTTGGGTTTTGTCACTTTTGTTTTGATTATTTCTGAAAATCACACTCGAGGATACAGAAGACAGGAGTAAGTTGTACTTGATCCAAACAAATGCTTCATGTCACAGCTTTTTCTTTATGCCAGCTTTTCCCATGTTCCTAGCAGAAATAATAATTCTGGTTTAGATCAAACTTACAGATCACCAGTATTCTAGATTGGATCAAACTGTCCTCAAATGTATTTCTGCAGGCCAGTCAGGCCATTCATTTGTTATCAGAATTTGACCCTGAGATAGCAAAATTGTTTTAATAACATTAGTACTGATTATTTGCCTATTGCTCAGCAAAACAAAAGGTGCAGGGGATGAAAATTTAGGGAATTGAGGGTTTCCACGTCTCCTTTCCCCCTCTCTCATCAGTCATCATTCATCCATCCTAGAATCCTCAAGTGCAAACTTCTGCCGTTGGAAATGCTGATAAGAGATTGACAGAAAAGCTGTTACCAAAGGCATCAACCTTCCCGAGCCATATTGCCATAGCTTTGTGGCCCTCTACCTACCCAGGGAACTCAGAGGACACTTGCTGCTCTGTCGCAGTTCTGCTAGAGGGCTGTGTGCCCTACACTGGTTCTTCATCTTCAGCGGTGAGCTTTCAGTGATGGCTCTGCTTCTTGCTATGCCATGTACATTATTCACAGATCTTGGTGTATTTGGCTAAATCTCAGTAAAAGGATTAGGCATAAATTTTTTCTCCCTCCACTCACTCTCCCCACCTTTATGAAAAGTGACCATGGTACTGTGTGATTGTGATAGTTATTCTATAGATGCTATGTTCCACTTTACCGATTTTTCCTACACCATCTTCAATTAGTCCTTTTTGCTGGGAAAGAAAAGTACTTATCTGAGTCTGGAACTGTGTCTTAAGGGGCTAAGAAGTCAGAGGCTTTCTCTGTGTGGATATTGCTCCATTATAAGGAACACTGAGGATAGCATAGCAAGGCCACCATCATGTATTTCTTAGCAGAGGCAACTGTGATAGGTTGGGGGGGGGGGGTGTGTCGTTAAAAATGGGTTATCATCTTACCACCTTCTGCCACTCATTTCTGAGTGAAAGAGAGTGGCTGGGCAGTCACGAAAGTGCTGGGGTGATTCCTGTGTGGAAAAGGTTTAACAAGAGTGCTCCAACAAACCTGGGAGCCAGCACTAAATGGCTGGTATTAGGTACTGAACCAGTCCCCGGCCAGCCCTGGGATCAGAAAGCCACAAGCAGAAGCATTTGGTTTCCTGATGCTTGGACACAGCTGAGAACTAAAGTTATTCATTTGTAGAACTTGTAAAGGCTGGCTGTCTTCTTGCAACAGAAAGTAATCTCTTCACTCAACTGCTAATTGCCCCATGATTTTAATCAAGCAAGATTCTTAGATAAGGAAAATTAGTGTTTGAGAAAAATTGTGAGTGCAGTTCTTTTTCAACTTGTGTTGACTATAAACCAGTTTGTCCTCCTTAATTATGGTCTTCAAAGATAAACAGGTTGAAGGGAGTGTTACAGTCTTTGGCACAAATACAGCATATTTCAGTGCTTTGTTGAGCAAGTTGTGTGTTTTTGAGAAAGAAATAAAAAGTTGCTTGTCTTTTTTAATGTAGTTAAGATTTATTATTTTTTATTTATAGCTCAGCAGGTGTTGATTTTCAGCATTGTGTATACATTCCTTTGCCTCTGGACTTCGATACACTGGATAACCCATACCTTCTCAGTAGAACTAACTATGTGACAATTAAGGATGAGAGGAGCATTAGATAAAGACAACTGGCCAACAGCAGAGTACTTGGACTATGTCATTCTAACTCCTGAGGGAGGACAGTACAATATACCAGCGTTCCCCAGCCTTCCTATTCACTCTTAACCTTTTAATCTAATTTGGACAGCTATTCAATTTTGTTTTGTTTTGTTTTGTTTTGTTTTTTTCTTTTCACCTGCTGATTATTTTTCTCCTAATCAACCCTACCACAAGTCTTCCAGGTCTTACTCTTCCGCTGCTTCTCTCACTGACATATGGATTAAATGTGCTGCAATGCTAATATATACATTTAAAATAGTTTTGCATACTTTTTTCAGTGTAAATACTATGCCAACATCCTAATTTGTGACTGATATTACTAACATCATTTACATCTGTAGGTGAATGTTCCCCCTCTTCTATCTGAGAGACAGAAGATGACAGAATGATTAGCATTTTTTAAATGCTGTTAACAGAAATGAAAACCACTTAGCAGCAGAAAAGTTTTGTGAGAAGGAGCAGGTAATATTAAATATTTTAAAAGCATTTTAACAAATGTTTTTGTCTTGGTTTTGACTAAATCAAATCTGCTCTATTGGCCAGACCAGTGGTCCACTGAGCCAGATAAGGGTCAGCAGTGGGTGGTGATGGAGCCAAGAAATGATGCAAGTATAGGACAATCCCAGAAGGCCCAGTATAACCTCCAAGCTTCTGGTCGGCAGAAGTTTAAAGGCTTTCTGAGTTGGAAGTTTATATCCAGACTGTAATGTTTAAGAGCCATTGATGCTTCTACGTTTTCTTTTTGGGCCTGCTATGGACCAAACCATATATTCATGAGCTGCAGTTGGAACAGCTTAATTTTGGATTATTTGAATCTTTGGAGACATTTGTTAGAATATTTTCTGGTATGGAATGGGCCATTTGAATAAGCTTCACGTTTCTTAATGCAGGGACCTAAGTTTCTAAACTGTAATTAAAAAAAAAAAAAAAAAAAGGAGAGCAAGGATACACTTACTTTACAGTTTACACTTACTTCAAAATTAAACCTGCTTTCTTTCACGTAGCAACAGGAAAAACTTAGCAGCCCTGCGGTTTTTCATGAAGTGTTCAGAGAATCTTTTCTTCTTCTGGAGGGAACCCTGATTATACCTTTAACACCAGTCCAGGTCTTTCCAGTATCCCATTCTCCATCACTCTGATCCCGTTCTTCACATGCATGATTGGCTCTGGCAAAATAAAACACTGATCAGCCCATGCATTTGGTAGCATGCTTTTAAATAAATATCCCCACTGTGTTCTGGTTGAAAGCAGTCACACAGTTTTGACATAACCTAATCATGTGCAAAGCTGAACCTTTAGTAGCTAGTTCTTGCAGACATTTTTTTTTCCCTTTTTTTTCTCCCTTCTTCGCATGGCCCCTTTAGAGCTGCTGGAGGGCGTTGTTGAGAAGTTGCTACCGTTGATACAGTTGCTATTAATCACAGTCTGCCATGTTGTGACGCAGGTTCTAATAACATCCCATTGAGCTGCCGTTGTATGCTGGAGGCTTACCAACAGCACTAGGCCTTTGATATTCATCTCACACCAGGATAAAGAAAATGTAGAGTTTAAAAAAAAAACTGCAAATAGGCAAAGAACAAAAAAAGGGGGAAAACATAGCAAAATCAAAAACAGACACGCTTTCTGTGTGCTGCTTCGTTTACCATGGGAGCAGCAAAGCTATAAATCTCTGCTGTGTTGTTTGAAAATTGAACATGAGGCTGCTAAATTTATCATTCATTCTTTGTTGTTTCTGGGTAGTAGCTGCCTGACTTGGCTGACTTTGGTTTCTGTCCCCTCCTCAATAACAATTTTTGTTGTCGTCGTCGTTTCAATACATTACACACGCAAATCAAAATTTTACTGGATCAAAGAATATTGGAAGATTTAGTAAAGTGCTCATAAAGGGGAGGAGGAACAAATTTGCTGCATGTTACACATCATGCTTCCTTGGCAACTGATTCCCTCACATTCATAATTACAGGAACATAATTTTTAAAAAGCAGCATGGGCGGGGGGAGGGAGAGGGAACACTTCCTTTGGTTAAAGGCATTTGCAGTTTTTAAAAAATGAGAGTCTTTGAAAATTTAAAAAAAAAAAAAAGTTCACCCATATGCTCTGTAAAGATTAAACCTGGAGCCTGATAGAACTGCACAATCACCTTCTTTTGTTAGCACTTCTTGTCCATGTTGAACTGCAAAGAAAAAAAGGTGGAAAGCAAGCCTGCTACAGATGTTACTAGCTATGAATATTCATGAATGCCATTGCTCCTCCTTTTCTACCGGCATCCAAGCCATTCTGATCTCCCGCTCCGTCTCTTTTTTCCTCTTCTCCTTTCCATTCCCTTTCCTTCCTCGAGACTGAACAAGACTGCAGTTTTATTTCGGTAACAGCCTAGTACGATACAGTTATCAGTGGCCTCAGAAGCCTTTTATTTCCATTAAAAAAAAAAAACAAAGGAAAAGAGAAAAAAATTGTAATTATCCACAGTTTTATGAATCCACCTCCCCTTAATGTTCATTATTTAAACCAGCAGCAATTACAAGTTCAAAGGGGTTTAGAGGGCCAGCAACCCGCATAATCACTGCCAAATTAAGCGGGACTCATTCGTCACAGAAGAGTACACTCTGAGCAGTGAATCATGCATGCAGTGACAGGCACTGATTTACATAAAGACGAAATCTGTGCCCTCTAGGGCTGAGCGTTACTTTATCTCAGTGGCCCTGTGATATATGCATTTTCTTTTGGTGTTAGGAAGGTTCAGAGACTGATGCTGTCTAATACATGATATTTTATTCTCACTAGCATCACTACTACTGCCGCTAATTCATGTATATGTGTATTTAACCAACAATAATCCAAACTTCAAGGCACTTGAGTTTTTAAAAGCAACGTTTTGGCCAGAAACCCGTTTTCTAATCTGTTATGATACTTCTGAACCTCTTGAATGCCTTTCTTTTGCCATAACAAATTCGCAGGTCAAACACGCACTCTTGAAAAAGATTACTTTGATTCTCCGCCCCCCCCGCATTGAGTCAACGTAATATTTTTTTGAGACATTGTAAATACTTGTACATGTACAGTATTAGAGGCTGAGACTGGATGTATTACTTTATCCAGAGTTTGCTGACTATCCCAAGACATTTTAAGACGGTGCAGTTCCTCCTGACAGACATGCTATAGGCTCTGGAAGAGCTGTGTCCATCAAGCCCATCTATACCTGTGACAGCAGAAGAACATTTTGTGATTGCTAGAAAGGGTTCCCTTACCGTTACCATGCTACTCTGCCTCTTTGATACTGAACTGTTTAAAGGTGCTTTTGTATTCTGCTTTAAGACCAAGTTCTACTCAGTTCATTTACCTACACGCACTGAAGTTCCTGTGGTTACTCACCTAGGCAAGGTGAACAGGTCTTGACCCTTCAGGTAACAAATGAATCAATGCAGGGAGTAGCTATACTCTTACACAGCAACGAAACAGGAAAAGTGGCTTTTGTGTAATCATTACTTCCCTTTAGCTATGTTAGCTGCAACTCTTTCCTCCACCGCAACAGGACTGTGGTATGAACAGTACATACAGTAGTTTGAAATGGTACCTAACTTTCCTACCTTGGGGATGGCTCATCAAAGTTTATTTAGGGATGCACCAGCTACAAATTGTGAGAGGTCTCCTTTAACATACAAAGGCACTTTACCTAAAGGACTTAGATTCTCAGCTGTTGCTAAGACACAGCAGAGTGACCACAAAATATCTGGCTATGGCACCTTGACAGAGATGCTGTTTCTACACCAGCTCTGGCGTAGATGAGAGGTAGCTGGAGGTGTCAGAAAGCAACAGCGGTCTGATCAGCTCTTCTTTTTTCTTTGACATGCCACCGCACTGGGGACTGTGGTGTAGATCTAGCATTGCTGGCTCTCCTCCAGTTGAGTAAGGCCGTCTGCTTTCTGGTCCTGTTAGGCCCGTGAGGAAGAGTAGCAGTATAACAGAGGCTGGCACAAGTGTTCTGTATGTGAGTGCACAAGCTCATTTTTTGCACAATGTCACTTGCATATGAAAGAGATTCATACTGCATGTACAAATCACAGAGGAAAATGTCATTTGCATATGTCATTGCACTGCCTGTGCAAGTGACTGTGTGCATCTATGATGTCCTCCACAACACTATGTCCTCTGTTAGGGGCTGATGATAAAGAATTTGACTCATTTAGGTAAATGTCATATGAACTTAAAGCCTAGTCACAGCATTTTTTAATCTGTTTTGGCTACTGTATCTTATGGGTATAATTTAGGTACCATTTTTAGGTAGTAGTGCGTATAACTAGAAAAAACTTTTTATGGATGGTAAATAAAAATTGTACACGGAGTCTGATATGGATGTAATTTACACCACTGTAAAATCAGATACAATGCAAAGTTGGTGAAAGGGAGATTGTAACATGGACTAACAGTTTTCTGTGATAGTCTGTAAATGAAAGTGGAGCAAAGGTCATATGTGATGACAACAGAGTTGTGTGAATGGACTGTTTTAGGTTTATTCTGTTATGCATTATGGAGTTCATGAATCACTGAAGTGTACACTAAGATCAACATTTGCAATATCACATAGCAAATGACCCCTCTTATTTCTACCTTATTCATTAAATTTTATTAACTGCCTGAAAGATATTATGTTACTATTTAAAAGTTAGGAAATTCTTTAATATTACATTAATTTTTCAAAGAATGTAGAAAGTAACGTACTGATCAATGATGGAGAGATGTGAGAATGAAAACTTGTTTGCTATATTGTACTCTTTTGTGCTTTATTGAACCAGGACATTTCAACATGCAGAATTTGGCCTCTAGGATTGTCTGTCTTTGGATATTTCTGGCTTCCATGTGCTGTCTTTAAATTTCCATGTGTTTGTTGTAGCTTTTTACAGAAAAGCGAATTGCTGAAATGTTTTAAATTATGTTCCCACAAAAGAATTGTCAGAAAGGAGTTGCAAAGCCTTTACCCACCTAATTTCTCACTTTGAGCTCACTCATCTTCATCAGCAGTTTAAGTTAAGATGTCAAATTTTGTTGATCTGGCTTTTAAGAACTGCTGCAACAGGATTTGTCATTTGTCAAAGTGCCAAAGCTTTTTGTGCTCCTTTTAAAGTGCAGGAGAATAAAGTAAGCTTGGTTTTGGCTAGTTTTAGAAAATATCACATTGGCATGCATGGAATCGGGACACTGGAGCTGCCTCATCCACATCTACCTCATTTTAAACCTAAAAGACTAACCTTTGGTGGGTTTTAGGAATTGCAAGATAGTGGAATTGCAGGATACTGGGTCCCAGGGCTGTTTTCAGCAGTGGTCAATGCTCCTGGCCCTGAGGGAAGGGAGAACAATGAAAAGAAAATGGCATTTCAATTTGAGATCTGTTTACTAGATTTCATGTAACTATGGGATAGTTACATTTGTCAAGCATGTATCAATGTCTCCTCAAACTGAGAAATCTAGGCTTCACAGATGATGTGGTCTCAGGGAGGTGTGGTGATCTCTGTAAGTTTCTACCAAAATCTTTGGAAAACTTGGGCATCCTTGCTTTCAGCCCTACAAACAGCTGCACTGTGATGCAGCTGATAGAGTGAGCATATGTAAATACTTAATATGTCAAACATCTTGTTTTCTTTCACTCCCTGTCTTGTGCATCAGCTTTCAGATCTAATTTATTTTGATTTCTCTGTTTTAACTATGGATATAGTCTGTTGGGACAGGCTTGGGGGATATAGTTGCTTTAATGATCAAATTCTATTTCTCTTTGGTCCAGCCTATATGAAATCGTGATGCAGTGTAGAACTAAAGTACCTATCAATGTTCCTTTTATTGGACATGCTTCATATATTGTGGTGAAATTATATGCATCCACATAGGTTGTTGAGAAAAACTTAACATGCCACTGATGTGCAGTGAGGGAGAGTTAATTGTGTAGATGCCCCAAGACTACATCAGTGAGCAGAGCACACTGTAGTGGTCATATGAATCTGTCTTGAATAAAAATTACCAAACAGGTTTTCAGCCAATAGCCTAAGGTAAAATCCTAGTGTTAATAAATATGTGCAGATGAACGAGATCTTTTCTGTCTTTATCATTTATGAATCTTGGTGCTGCAGATATAGGGACAGACATCTAGGAAAGATTAAAAATTAAGTTGGCATATGTTTTGCCATACCTGATAAGCACGTGTTATGTTTATTAATGCGGAAGTATCCTGTTGTGCAGTCCGGAAGCATTCCCAGAAGGAAGCATGACTGACCCTCTTTTTGTCCCAGGGGAATGAGGCTTCTTTCACCTCCCCTACTCTGCTACCACCTCGTTGTCACATTAGCCAGATGCCTTTCCTCTCCCTGCAAATGTCAGTTCTGCTATTGAGCAACATCTTCCAGAGCCGCCTCCCAGTCCAGCAAAGCATCTGTGTCCTCTGCCCCTGTGCACTGGCCACAGGAAGATTTGAGGGGAAGGTCTTCAGTTGGCACAAATGACATAGCTACGTTGAAATCCAGCTTTTGCCAGTATGCCTTTACCAAGTATTTATGGCATACCTAACATGTAGACTTAAGAGCATTGACTTTTTATGCTGGCATGTTAGGACTAAGCCCCTACTTCTGTGCAGTACAGAAATTCATGACCTGCATTTTCCGAATGCCATGAAAGGCACCTTTAAAGTGTCGATTTCCATCTTTACTGAATTTAACTCTGAAGGAATCGGTACCTGCAGTGGTTAGATGGCAATACTGTTTTCCTTAGTGGCTATGTATATCACATAGATGCCTCTGCAAAATTTTTTTATGCACTTTTAGAATCTGTTTCAAGCTCAGCCTCAAAAGAAAGTGGGCCCTATGTTGGCATACTGCGATAGTCACTGTACGGTGAACAATTAACACTAAGGTGTAAAGACCCCTAAATTGGGCATACACACATCAGGCTATATCCAGAGCACATATGTGCTCCATTGATTTCTAGCTGAACTTCTTAAGAGTCTGTTATCAGCCAGTAGATTTGCAGCAGCTCTGAGAGTCCTTCAGTTGATACTGTTTAGATTGAGGCTGTTGTAGCCTCTGACAGTTCCTGGAATCAGGGAATGACAAAAGTAGCTTACAGTCACCTCGCCTTCACCATGCTCATGCCTTGAGAACAATTTTTGGAACCAATTTTTCTGAAATGGAAATCCTTTGATTTCCTCTGACACTGATTGATGCTTAGGTGACATCTCCAGAAACCAACCATGCGGAAAAATTCAGGGTTTGTTTTTTGGCTTATAGCCAACATCCAGAAATCGAGCTTTAAAAAAAAAAAATCCATGTCATCTAAAAAGAAAGAACATAATACCTTTCCAGATGTTAATTCCTATCATGCTATTTTGCAGTTATAAATTTTTTCGTGTAAATTACCCATACCTTCAGGTTTGGTTTTTTTTTAATCAGTATGCCTGTACTAAATAAATTAAAATATTTTTTATAATTTTCCAGCAAATGGCAAACTTTTTCTTTTAACAGTTAAAAACTTCAAGAAATATTTAAAATTACTTTTGACAGTGTGTTAGCATGAGTGAAAGTCTTTATCTAAAGATCCCACTCGACTTTCTGAAGCACTTAAAATATTACCAGAAAATTGTTTCTGTGGCTTATTATAGAAATAAGTAGATATGTGAATAAACTTTCTGGTGGAAAAAAAAAAGAGTTTAAAGATGATTATTAATTTTTCTCTTGCTTTTGGTTGTGTTTCTAAAAACAAGGTTCAATATTAATACGCTGAGGCCAGTCATCATTCCTATATTTGAGAATCCCTTTCTTTCCTGTTTATTGATTGTAAACAAGCTAGATTTTTAACTGTTGAATGAATATCAGAGAGAGGAGGTCCAGCAATAGTATGACTTCACTGTTATAGATGACATCAGTACCTTTTCAGTTGGTCTTCTAGGCTCATGACCTTATTTCCGGTTGCAAACGCCATTTCTGCAATTGAATTTCTGCTAGGTTCGTGACCTCACCTCATAAATGGCATGACCTGAATTGGGGTCATGACCCTTTGGTTGGGAGCCACTGTCCTACATCCTTGTGCTTGACCAGTTTGGGATATGAATTCAGATTAATTTGCTCTGTAAAGGTTTAGAACAGAGAAGCGTCCCCTCTGTTTACCCAAGTTGTGCAAAACGTCATTTCTAGGCAGATGGAAATAAAATTGACAATAAAATAATTAAAGGAATAGAATATTTTTTGTTTATGTTGAAGAGATTGTTCCTTTTTAGTGTTCTTTCTATAGACTATTCTGAAGCTAATTCACAGCTGTACAAATGCTAGTTAGATGTGAATATTTCTCTGTGTATGTAGCTTTAATGACTGCTAACTGTAAGCTATTAGAAATACCTCCATGTGTACTGTTAGTGAAGCTATATATCTAATAAATCCAAGACCCTAAATACAGTGTATTGATAACAGATGTTAGCAGTTTGCCTATGCACCTTGCTTAAATTATACGAAGGAAAAAATGTTAGGTCATAAAATCATTAAGGTTCGTTGTGTAATGAGAGGTACTTTAAGGTTGAGGTCTCCAGGCTAAGGATATGACCAGGTGGGACTGGTCCAAGATCTTCAGAGACAGTATAATGTAAGGTGTTGCCATACTGATGAAACATCTGGGATACATACTAAAAAAAACAGCTGCTCAATCAACATAACAGCACTTTACATGCATCATTGGTTGAGGGCTTTTTCCTATACTGAAACATTAACTTTCTTTTTTTAGCCTACATTAGAAGACAGCAAACCAAAGTATCTGTGGAGATACTACAAAAGTGTAAATGAAAAGGACTAAGGCTGGTGTATGAGCTGCAGGGAAAAAAAAAATGAAAATGACAGGGCAGCACTTACACTGAATTTAGTGTTGTCAGATCTTTTGCTTTCACCAGAATTGCTTTGGTTTACATTCTTCAGAACAGCTTAAAAGTTGTTTAGCACTTCAGGAGTTTCTACTCACTTCCTAATGGGAAGGAACAAAGTCAGACCTATGGAAACTATGTGTGCAATTGGCAGGGATTTCAGAATTGGTGTGTCCATTGGTTCACAGGCTAAGCCTGACCTGATATATATATATATAGTCACACATGTGTGATTCATTAATGGTAATGAGGAGTTTACTGATGTGACCCCTCATGCATATCTCATATAATATATGTTGTGCGGTCTTTTGACATGATTTATACACTTAGGACTTGATCCAAGTCCCAAAGAAGCCAATGGAGAGTCGTCTTTGAGAGCTGGAGCCAGCAAAGACAGTCACAAGCTTTCAGTATGGAGAGGGTAGGCTTGGATTTTGGCAGGGTTTTTTTGGTTTAACAGTTAAATATTTTAATTAAATTGCCCTTGAAAATTGTCAGAGATGCCTAAAGACTGACATCTGCCTGCTTAAACATCAACAGAGTCGTTCAAAGGAAAGAGGGATCCAAGCCTTTCAACAGGGTGTAGCATCAAACCTGTCTTGCAAGTTGCTCAGCTGAAACGCTCTTCAGTGCTTTCGGCTGAGGCAGACAGCAAATGTGTCAGCAGCAGTGTGGGTAGGGTATGAAAGGCCAACATTTGTGTGCAGGGCCTAGGTTTTTAAAAGAGCTCAGTGAAGGTGGTGAGCACTGTTGAAAAGTCATCCCTTGACATCACGGTTGGTTCTAAACCTGACCATGGGAACAGATTTGAAATTATTTTCACATAGTCACTCAGTGCAGCCACTGAGTGATAGGTTCACTGACTTGATTCAAATTCAAGTCAGTGTCAGAGCCGAAATACAAGATAAAGACGTGGACATGCGGTGCAGCATGGCTTTAGAAGTCTTTTGGCAAATTTATAAGATGGCCTCATTTTCAAATATTTACATGGGAAGTGAATAGGGAAGCTTTTTTTAATGAATGTCTGGATCAGCACTATATCAACGTGTAGTATGTTAGATTTCTACAAAGGCTATTTTTATTATGTATGCTTAACAGACATATTGCTATTTTGAGGGGAGAATTTTTTTTTGAGTGGTAAAGATAAATTTTCCTCTGGATGAAGGGAGAGATGGAAAGCTGTAGAGTGTTCAGTGTGATAGGTATTAGAGACGTAAAACTTGAGATAGGAATGTAACACTGGAAGTATTTAGATAACTTGTCTTGAAGTTTCTAAGTCATCAAATAAGATAACAAATATCAAGTGAAATATTTATACTTCAGTTGCATACCTCATGCAGTGGCAAGATAGCTCAGTCTTTTTTTTTAAGTTTTTGTTAGGCCAGCAGATATTTCAGATGCTGGATACCTGAAGGCAGTGGCCAAAATTAGGGATCTACTAAGACTGAACATTTAGGGAGTTTGGGCTATGACAGCAGTATAAAGTTTAACATACAACCTTTTGTGACAGAAATAATCCAAGTGGGGTTCTATGAGACCACGGAGAGACAACAGCAAAGTTCTGTCATAAACCAGCTATATCACTTTTGCATATTTAAAAACTAAATACAACTTCAGATTTGCCTGATGTAGTGTTATGACCTCATATACAAACAATAGCTAGGCTCAAAGGACACTTCATAGGTTGCTAAGTGAAGGACTTTGAAGTTAGAGAATGCCAGATATTTTCTTCATTCTCAGTTCCACTCTCTATGTATCGCCTTTGTGGTGAATGAAGCCTGTATCCTTTCACTGGAGGAGAGAGAAAATTGTATGCATTCATACAATTAAAGACCGCATCATGATATGTATATACAATGGGTATTTTCCTGGGGCAAAGAAAAGGCATTTCCCTAGTCCAATGATGTGCTTCCTGCTGATTTTTAGGCCTACCACAAACAACACATTAAAAAAGAAAGCAATGAAATTTTAAATCTTGCTAGCTTACCTAACTGCAGGAACCATCAACATGTCCTCTTACAATAGTGAAGGAATCATTTCACTCACCACTCAAATGCAGATACTTCTGTGATGATACCTCTCACCCTCCTAACAAAGCACGAAAAATACAAAACAACATAGCACAGAAAGTAAGGGTAAACATGATGACACCCTGCTGAAGTTGCAGGAGGAAACTTAGATAGGTAATGGGAACTTGGCAAGGACACTATGGTTAACATTTGTATTTTATCATTTTCTAAGTGTTTTGCAGACTTTACAAAGTGAATGATATTAACCACAATAGAATGTTGTCCCTTAACCCCTGCTCGGTCAGATAAAGTGGGAAAAATATTTTTTAAATTTTGTTTAAAAAAAAAATATTGCAAAATCCCTCACCTTATTTCCTTAAGGCTCAATCCCTCTGTCTCTCACTAAATCCATAAGATATGGGAGTGCCTAGTAACTAAGAAAATCAGATCACATGTTGTTGTTAAGTCTTTGTCTTCACACAGATTTGTGCAGCACTGAGTGTAATGATGAATCTTGGCTGGTGCCCTTGAATTAAAATGGTTAAGATTAATGAATGATCAAAGATGGATTCAGGTGCCTGATTTTAGGCACTATTGAGAGGAAATGTCATACTCACTTTCCACCACCACATTAAAAAAGAGAAGAATATTAATAACATCTTTTCTGGACTGACATGTCATGAATTGAGGAAACTGTGCAATAGACTACAGTTGCCTTTCCCTTTCTACATTGTCCTTCTTCCCCCCAAATAAACAGTTTTTCTTAATTTCTCTCTCTTCAGTTTGTTTTGTGGGTACCAGAAGTATCTGTCCAGCAGCTGTTGGAGGCTCAGACAGAACTTTTTCCCCCACCAGCATTTCTGCAGATTCTCCTGTGGCAAATTATTTTTTCCCTTTCACCTCCATCCATCACAATGTTGTTTCTACCTTCAAAAAGGTTTGCTTCTCAAAAGAATCAGTAATTTCAGAATAAGTAAATTCCCTCCTCCTACTTTCATGCAGTTGATGACAGTTCTAGCAGCATAGGGTTTTTTTGTAACATAAGCAAATGTCAATGAAATATGATTTTGGGTATTATTCATCAATGGTGTCATGTAAACCAAGTGTCCAATGGAAACAAATCACGTGATAAGAGACCATGTAGGAATTGTGAATTGATGTCTCAGGATAAGAGATCAATAGAAAGTCTCATCAGGCTATCAGTATAGAGGTCTGCTGACTACACAGCCTTCCTTTCCATGGCCATCTGGAAGTTCACAGGCTCCATTAACTTCCAATGGGAGATCATTAAAACAGGTGCATTGCACTGGCAAGAAAGAAATACCCTGAGCAGAAATGGAAAAATAGTGTGGACAGTCCATGTGAATTCCTTTATCTTCCAACCTCCAGTCCTATCAGAAATATCAGATTAGGTCATTCTCTGACCTGTTAGGTGGGGCAAAATCTATGCAGAACAAATGTACTATTGTTATTGTGAAAGCCAGAAACTCTGAAATATACCAGAAGTATTATTAGCTGTATAATGACTGTGATAGCAATGGGCAAAAGTGATTTAAACAATTCCGTTAGCTCAAAAAGGGCCTTAATATGAACACAGAACACAGAGTCCTGAACTTCCAAACTCCCCTGCAAAGCCTTGGTTTGGAAATAGCTGGGAAAGCTGAAGATAGTAAATTGTACCTATATAGAAAAGTACAGCATATGAACAAATAAAGTACTAAAGTAAATGTATGTTATAATTTTTACCATTTCTATAGTTGTTGTTATATTTGTCTATTTACATTTCAATAAATGAAAGTAGCTCTTTTTGTTGCCTTTGGTTTTTACACAACAAATTTAAATGTAGAAAAGCCTGTCTGCAGCTGTGTATCAGAATCCACAGCACCTGTAGAGAGTCCCATTAAAATCCAAATATGGATATGGGAGAGCAAGTCGAAGTCTGTTGGAGGGGGAGCAATATGACTTCATTGCCCTCTATCGCCATTCTTTTTTTTGGCTGCCTCGCAGTGAATAATCAACTGAACTTGGACGGCATAGAGAAGTTGCTATATAGGCTGCTGAGCTCTACAGCTAGCAGACCTGCCAAGTCTTAAACACTGAGAAAGAGACATTTGTCTGACTTCTCTCACACTGTCCCATGTATTTTCAGAAAACAAGTCATGCACTTGCAGCTTTACTTTTGGGCCCCACAATTTCTGTTCTGCTTCATGATCCCTTGTGCCAGACAGACCTAAGCAGCCTGATCTGTAATCTGTCAGTCAGCTATAGTCTAGGCCATGGGAAATCACGGAGTGGGAGAGAAGCTGCTGCACTGGGCTGCTCTTTAGAAGTGTAAATCCAGCAATCAAAAGGGCCCTGACAGAGACATATCTGAAACATGGACTCTCTGCCATTATGTGAGAGGATATGTGCCTCCCACACAACTCTTCCCCTTTTTCTTGTTCTGCAGTGACCTGACATGTAGGGTCACATGCACTGGGGCCTTGAAAAGTTGAAAGGTCTACAAAGCCGCTATATAGCTGGGAAGAGTATGCTTCTTATATAAATATTATGACCACAGGTATAGGATTCATTCTTGTGCTTTCAAAAAACACTAAACCTGACCTCAAGTAAGTGTAAATAGATTGCAGGCAACCTTCTGCAGCTAGAAGCATGTCCCAAGAGTTAGCTTTGAGACTTCATTTAATTTTCTTGTAATCAGAGTAATAGTCTCTTTTGCCATGGTCTAGAGGGGAAATAGTCTTGCTAGGTTAAGTTTCTGGGAGCTCTCATGAATGCTGCTATCCATCACAATCCTCTGTCATCTCCCCAGCACAGACCATAAGCAGTGGATGTAGCACTGAAAATAGTAGAAATAAATTATCGAGCAGCTAATATGGTCATCTCATTTTTTCTGAGTCTATCTTTATGATGTCCTTCATTCGTGCCCTCTTTTGTGGTGTCCAATGAGTCTTCTGAGCTTAAAATTAATGCTAGCAAAGACAAAATGCACAGAAATTGCCCAGCTGTGAAAAGTTAGCATTAATAGTATAGCTGTGCAAAAAACTTGGAAATAATTTTACACCTACCCAACCGCAAGTACTAGAAAAATTTGTGAAGACCAATACTATTTTGCTGCTGTGGAATATTGAGTTTAGTCTATAGAGATCCTTTACTGAACTTTCCGCACCTTTCTTTAGACACCACATTGGAGTCAACATTGCAAGGGCCCATTCTCTCTTTTGAAAGCATGAGAAATGGTGAAAATACCACAGTACCTAACACATTTTGAGCTATGTTTCCTGGAATACATTTTGAGCTGTGTTTCCAGGACATACTGGAGAGAGTCCAATGAAGGGCCACGAAGATGATTAAAGGACTGGAGCATCTCGCGTACAGGGAAGGGCTGAGAGAGCTGGGACTCTTTAGCCTAGAGAAGAAAAGGCTTGGGGGGGATCTCATCAATGTATACGAATACCTGAAGGGAAGGTGCAAAAAGGACAGAGCCAGGCTCTTCTCAGTGGTGCCCAGTGACGGGACAAGAGGCAAAGGGTGCAAACTGAAACACAGCAGGTGTTGTCTTAACATCAGGAAACACGTTGTGAGGGTGCCTGAGCACTGGCACAAGCTGCCCAGGGAGGCTGTGGAATCTCCATCCTTGGAGATATTCAAAAGTCATCCAGACATGGTTCTGGGCCACCAGGTCTAGGTGGCCCTGCTTGAGCAGGGCAATTGGACCAGATGACCTCCACATGTCCATTCCAACCTCAGCCATTCTGTGATTCTGAGAATTATAATACCTTTTTTTGTGTCTTACTTTCATTTTTTATTTTCTCGTTCATTATGCTTTATTTGGGGGGGGGTTGGTGCTTGATTTTTTTTTTTTTTTTTTTTTTCAAAAATATGTGCTGGAAGTAATTAATTTCATTTCAGAAAGGGAGCCCCAGAGCTCTTTTTAGAGGACACCTAACTATTGCTTGTTCTACAGGCTTAAAAGAGCTCAGCAGATTCTTCAGGAAGGTGCACTGCCTCTCTTTAATGTTAGTACATTGCTTTCAAGAAACCAAGAGAAACCTCCCATCACAGCAACATGAGCTAAGCTGTAAATGCAAACATGAAGTATGGCATTTGGAATCCCTTGTCAGCAACAGTCCAGGTATTCAGGGGCATTCTAGTGAATACAGAGGTACTGGTAAAAATGGGAATTTGGGGTAGCAGATACCCCAAAATCTGTGTGGTTGGTGGCAGCTGGAGAGAAGTATTGGGGAGGCAGTTGGAGAGAAAGGTGGGAAAGGATGCCAGCTGGATTTCTGAAAGGCCTATTTACCGCTGAGCCCCTCTACCTGGCAGCTTTCTGAAAAGACAGAGCTGCAGCTTTGGGCAAGGGAGCTGTGGAGGACAGCAGCTATTGAAAAATCACCTGGTCCAAAGATGAGGAGGTTGAAGTCTGAGATGTCCTAGGTATGCATATATTGTGCGCAGAGGTATGTGCTATTGGTCATCAAGAGCAAGGGAGTGCAAAGAAGAGTATGGTATTTTCTTTTCTACAGATTGCATCTTAAATTAACCTAAATATTAGGGCAAATCAGCAAAGACTGATAGAACTAATTAGTGCCAGATGAGCTTTACCTTGTTCAAGTTGTATAGCACACAGGAAAATCCATCAGGGTTGAGTCCCATCCAGTCCTATTTAAAAGTTCTAGATTTTTCCATCCAGACATTTCATCGCTTTGCTCGCATAGACTTCCAAAGAATTTATCCTGAGGGGCTATTTCTTCTTGCATTGCAGTTACAAGGCATTAGTTCATGCACTGCCGGTATGTCAAAACGTGTAGCTGATAACTTGGTTACATCATTAGTTATTCCTACCTCAGGTGGAAAAAAAATAGCTGTCTTAAAGTGCTGCTCAATGTGCATGTTCTGCAGATTCTCACCGAGGGACCTGTGGTTACCTCAGCCTGATGATTGCTCTGCATTCTTCCGATGTAGACACCAAGAGCTGCTGAAAATAATTGAGACGCTTGTCAACAGAGTGGGAGACTGGACTTCATCAAAACTGTTTTAGTCTCCGGGACTGATGACCTTTTGATGGAGTTTGTTTTAGTCAGGAATTAAGTGTCCAATCCTGTATAGTGTGAAGCGCCTTCTTTGAGGTGCCGAGTATCCCTGTTTTCTCTTGCAGTTGCTCTGGCGCTAAGCATCTCTGTCAAGGCACTGAGCACTTTGCAGAATAGGGCTTCAAACGGCTTTTGAAAGGAGAAACAAGGTTTTCACTTCTGTTTTTTTAACAATGAATTTAAATTTGAAATACAGAATTATTATGAGTAATCCTCTGCTCATCAAGAATGCAAGCTATAAAGGAAACTCATTTAGCAGATCCAAAACAAAATCACTTCATTAGCTAGAACTGGGTTATAAAGACAGGTACTTAAATGCAGGGAAAATACATGCATATCATTTTGCAGAAAAAAGAATTTCCAAAAAGAGTGCAATTCCCTGATTGTCCTCTGCTATTAATATTAGTATTATAATAATGATCATAATGCGTAAAGAAAAATATAAGGTTTCTGAGTCCTTATATGTTCCCATTTTTTTTTTTTTTTATTGCTGTAAACTGAGCCAGCTGATGAACAACCTCTAGGGAGGAGACAGGATCACCCTTGTTTCCTGTTCAGCCTTGCTCCAGCAAAAAGCTAATGAAAGAAAAGAACGTAATGGCCTTGCAACCCAGGTAAAAGGTTCAGGAGAGTTCACAGGTCAATTGATTTCTAATCTTATTTTATGTTATATTTCAACCAAAAAAACCCAACCCAAAACAAAAACACCCCAGTGTCATAAAGAAATGTAAGTTTGGCAACAACACTCTGTTTTTATATTGCCTTTGAAAAGTAAGTGTAAAACCTCTCACAGCAGAGGGACACTATACTTTTCTAAAGTGCAGCAGTGAGTGTTCTAAACAATTTGAAAAATTCTTCTGTTTAGCTACGTGAATATGTATGGTGATATATCAGCATATATACGCACACACAAATATATTTCAAGGTGGAAATATTTAATTAACTTGTCTGTAAGCATAAACAGCAGACCTGCACTGAATACATTATCAATTAATTTACTGAAAATTGCACCGTTGACCATTTCTTTACTGTACTATCTCAGCATGGAGAAGGGAGAGATATTAGTTGCATCACTGTAGAGCAATGAGATTTCTGTAAGTTGTGATCTGCTGGCATGTAATAACTCGATCTGCTTCATGCAGACAAAATATATTAAAAGTATGGACGAGTGAAGTTTGTGCCCCAGGGAGAAGGCAAGATAATGCATTGAAATTGTTCAGAGGTAGTTAGATGCCTAATGGTCTAATATGTGAGCTATGTGAGGTCTGGGGTCTGGTTCTCATAAATTCTGGCTAGACTGATCCTGTAATTTCAAGCAAAGGATAAAAGCGTTAACCAGAGTCATCAGTGTTCAAGGTCCATGATGCTGGATATTATTCATGTAAAGATTCAAGAAAAACACTCAAAGGAAAGCTCTGGAGCATATGTGTTTGTATGTGACAGTATACATATATATAAAAATACGTGCTATATTCTTTGTGTGTGTGTGTGTGCACGTATGTGTGTAGATATATGCACAGAAACATGCACACAGTAAATGTATACATTAGCATATGTACAGTTACACAGAAATCATGCTAACAACTGAATAGGCAAAATAAGGGCTTTTTGCTGTGTAGTTGTTTTTTTTTTTTTTTTTTTAAATCTGATTAGCAAGTTAATCTATGGAAAGACAAAATGTTAGGTCTCATTTTACTACTGCTACTTTGCAATATACATTTTATATCAACAACATTTTTACACTTGGCAGCTACAATTTTTTTTTAAGCTGACTTGTGTTAATACATATTAGCAAAGCTTGCTTATGATTACAGCAAAACATTGTTAATGCAATGCTGATACACTTGTTTTCTCACTTTATACAGCAACTCTGAGCATATTAAACCAGTGAGGTCACTCCAGTGGCTGAATAGTTGCCACTAGAATTGTGTATTATGATTCTTGATAAGTGCATGAATGTAGCATAATGTTGCCTTAATTCACACTTATAATTTTGCATCATCACTGCACACTAATCAAGAATTTGCTGTCTGAAAAACTCTATAGCTGTAGAATTGAAGCAAAATGGCAAGAGGATATCATAAAAGCTATCCCTTATACACAACTTGCATGACACAGCATAGGTAGTATAAATATGCTGGACTCCATAGATTTAATTAAGCCTTATAGTTTCCTTAACCAGTTCTTAAGTTATATTTGTCCTGTGGCTTTCTAGTATTATAAAATGTAGTCATTCTATGACTGTAAGGTAATCAATCATGGACATTACCATGGATTTCCCTAAATCTTTGAATGGAAGTGGAAAGAATCTCGTGCACCTCCCTACCCCCATACAGAATGAGCTCTCACCAGCCCCATGGGCGCTGATCACTCTCTTCCCTGGACTCCAGAGAGTTAGACTCTGGGATGGAAAAGATCATATGGTGGCAGAGGGATTCTTATCTCTTTCTTGATTTCTTGGTCATCTTCTCTTTCTTCCAAGTACATCCTGATTTAAGAACTTCGAGTTTTTGTCTTTCTAAGCGTGCATGATTTGCAAACGTTTTTACTAACTGAGCTGGATATCCTTTTGCCTTGATACATACATTTTAAATTTAAACAGACGACAGGATAGGAAAGCAAATCAACAAAGCAAGTTGTTACATTACCTTCAAAATTTTTTCTTTGTCTGTGATATATCCCTGTTTGCTCCTTTCCTGTTCTGTAACGAAGTATTCCCTTGATCAACTCACATAATGACCTCCATATTCTTTGATGCCAGGAGTTTATCTGCATAGCGTGAGACCTTCTTAGATGCACAAAAAACTCAGGAGGAGTTGAAAGGGGCTAGAGGATGAGTATTGCATGTTACAGTGCCCCCTGAGAATTTAATTAGGTGCATTTGGAGGGTATGATCCATTTCTACAGTGTTGTCACCTGTGTGCCAGGTTTACAGAAGAAAGTACTGAGACAGCAGGTCTAGTGGGGAGTGAGCTGGAGCTGTTCTGGTTCTCTGCAACTCCTTTCTCCATCTTCGCATTGTGGGAGAGAGACAATTTAGAGTCGTGTTAACACTGCTGCTTCTGAGCTGGTGTTTTCCAGGGCCTCCTGAGCAGGGTTATGCACTCCTTTTAGCTTAAAATGCTATAATTTGTAGAAAAAAAGTTGGCTGTCCTGAAGACTTACTCTGGTTCCAAATCTGTACCTCTTTTTGAAGAGCACTGCTTTTAACATTACTAAATGTTGCTCTCTATATAACATTTCCACATGCGTTTTCAATTATTATTTTGAAAATTACAGATTTTTGTCAACCCCTAATTACAGGGCAATAACACACCCATGTCTATTTGACTGACTCAGTTGGATGATTGTTCTAACAAAAGCAGAGCTCATATGGCAGGTTTATAAGGCTGAACTATTCAAAACTGCCTCTAATTTTGAGCTCCTCAACTCAAAACTCTGATTTGCACATGCAAAGATTGTAAACACATGCAAACTATGCAGTTATGTATGTGACTACTTGACCTGTGAAAACAAATCAGTTAAGATTGTGCCACCTGAAAATTAGAGGTCAGATTAATGCCTCTTGGATAAACTGCCCCTTGAAATTTCAGTAGTAAGTTTTATAGAGCAATTGCAAACTATCTAGAGCTGCTTCTCAGTAATTAAATGAATTATTAGTGGACAATTGGCAGACTAATGAGTAATTTGAGACACTAAAAACTCAGCTAGCATTGGCAGGATTATGGAAGGTTTAGATATTTTCAGAAGATGTTGTAAAAGCTCACACAGTTGAGCCAAAATCAAATATGCTTGAGAATATTAATGTATTTTTTCCTATGTGACCTTTTAAAACCCATTAGTTTCCCAAAATGCGAGATGAAACATGGATGCTACGTATAAAATAACAAGCCCAGAGCCCCATGCTATTTCCAAGATCAGACGTATTTGTGTATTGTCTTCTTTCTGTCTAATTTACTCTGAGGAGAGCAGAGACTGTACTGCAATGTATAAGGGGTATCAGAATTCCTTTACGTTCCAGTGTTTTCCCTCCTCCAGGGAATGGATCAGACAGGCAGTGCACAGGGACAGCATGACCTGCGAACACTCACAAACCAAAACACAGCTGGCAGGTCTAATTTTAGGTCCTTTAGCCTTGATCATGTCCCTTTAATGTATTGAGTGGAAAAAGAAAGGCGTTTAAAGTACAGGAAACGTCACAGAAGTCCAGTTCCAAATTCCTCTTTAAATAGAGCTTCTACATTGATGTGTTTTTCCTAGACTGGTTTTGTTTAATTTTTGTGTGATTTTTTTTTTTTTAAATGCGTGTGAAATTTGCCAGGTCGACAGCCCTGGAGACAGGAGTCCCCTATCAACAGAAAGGTTACCGCAATGAGAAGTGGCAATTTGCATTTCCTACAATGACTTGCTGGTGTGCCAGAGCCCTGACCTAAAGGGACTACCTTTAATCTTGAGAATGTAGTTTAGTTTCCACACTTCATTCACAGCCTGGTCTTAGACAAATGGAGAAACAATAGGATTTATTTTTATTTGCTATTGAATCTAATGGGAGGAAGATGGGGCCTCAGACCTTGACTTTTCTTTGTATCATTTTGTATGACTTTTTGTAATTTTTTTCCAAGATGCTAAAAAAGCTGGAGATTTCCATGCAGACACATGATGGAGAGATTGCAGGAATTACCAAACTGCACTTTTAAAAGCAACATTTTGTTACTTCTACAGTGTTCAATATTCAAACCATTTTCTACAGCAGGCAGTTTTTATCCCCCAAGTGTCAAAAAGATTATGTTTCTAAGCAAAAAGGCCTTATATTTCAGTGAAGGTGGCTTCCTGTCTTAAAAGCATACATACGGACAATTTTGAGGGAATGTCATGCCTAAAAAGCTAATTCAGTGTTTTACCAGAATATGATCCTGATTTAGTGCTTTTAATTACAAAGACTGTACAAAAACTTTTAGAAAAGCTTTCTGGGAAAACAAAATTTCTGATAGAACTACGGTGATGATTTTTCTTCCTTAGTTTTCTCTTTTTCTTGAAGTTTGAGAGATCTGCTTGCTGGGGTTTTCTTTTGTTTGTTTTTAAAATCTTAATCTCTCAGTTAAGTGTCTCGTTTTCTTGGTTTATGTTTCTCTCATTTTTCTGGAATTCCTCAAAATTCCTCAAAAAGCAGAGCATTCAGAGTGGACAAACTAACTCTAATGTACAGTGTTGATCCCATCTTGTAAGCATACCAGCCCTGGAGAGAAATAAAATCTAAACAGCCACTTTACTATCAGCTTATATAGCCCACTAGGTCTGAAACTTGAGAACATTTTGCTGTGCCTGACTGCGTTACCCTGTCCTACTTAGAACCCACAAGTTGATCTGGCAGCAAACTTTTCAGTTCTGTCAAACCTTTCATTCCTAGTCTAATGGATACCTTCCTATGACCAGATGCCACCCAGCCTTACAGGAAGAAAGTCAGAGACTTTCCCCGAATCCATGTTATAAACTCAACCCAGAACCCAGACAAATGGGAGAAGATGAAATGCTATGTGACTTTACTCGTGTGTCCAGCCAGTCTAATCCAATCCAGCAGAATTAAAACTTATTACATGTTTTCCTTGACATTTTCAGATCAGTTAGGCCTTTTCAGGTGATGGTAATCTTTGAGCGTTTGTTGGTTCATACAAGTAGAAGACAGGCCAGAAACTTTGCAGGCTTGTGGAGTGGGTAGATAGAGAAAGCTCAGCTTTCAAACTCTCCAAGTTGTCGTGAACTGCAAAGAAGGAATATTGTAATTTTGCAAAATGTGTTTGTATTGTTCTTTTGGTCTCCATTTTCTCTTTCCCTCAATAGAAAACCCTGGGTTGTGCATAGTCCTCCTATGGTCAGATTGAAGGAATGGGGCTTCAATTAATGCTGCTTAGTGATCTATGAAATGCAGTGCAATGGAAACAATGCCTCTGAGACAAAGTATTGTGTTAGACTTTTAAAGTAACAGTATTCTTCTTACTGACAGAAAATTATCCAACGGTCAAGAAGTATCTTAACTGCTTTGACTGCTTATATTAATTGGCATTTGCTCTGCCCTGTAAAGCCAGACTCTTATTAGAGATCCTGGGTTAACAAACTCTCGTTCAGAGGCAACCCTAGTGAGAAGCTGATGGAAAAGCAGGGAAAGTAAATAGAGAAAACTATCAGTTCGCAAAAATTATGCCATGTTAGACAAACAAACGAAACTTTTCAGACAGCGTAGAAATATTATAGCTACATACACAACAGAAAATACTTGATCCAATTAAAAGCTCCTGCAAGTATCTAACACATTACATATTTACATTATATATTTAATGAGCTCTATTTTAAAGTGATTTTCTTAAAATAAAAAAGCCAAGACCTATAGAAACTGCCAATCTTAGGATTTTAAATATTTAGTTTCTGATCCCGAGATACGGTGTGTACCAATAACTGCAGAATAGCAGCATAGGCTCAATCTCAATGTCCTGTTCAGGACCTTTAAGAGACAGCTAGAATCTCAAGAAAAAAATCAGGCAAAATAGATGAAGGAAAAAAAAAGAAGCATGGTGCACATTATTTAACAGTGTTAAATAATTCTGGAGACCTTTTCTTTGAACAGCTTTAGTGCTCCCATTTGTGAGAGGGGGGGATTTGAAATTTGGCAGGTGAATGTTAGGAGCGTGCTTTTGCTTTCCTTATAAAAATGTAAGAATTTGGCCACGGTTTAAGTCTTAGCAAAATCACAGTTCACAGATGCTTATTGAAGACTTCCTGGGTTTTGATAGCTAAACCTCAGAAATTCTGTCTTAAATAGCCATAATCATGAATCCCACACCACCTCGTGCTGGTGAGACTGCACTCGTGCTGTAGAGGGACTGCGCATGCTATTGCAAGGCTGCTCCAAAGTGCCAGAAATATGAGTCATGGCCAGGCATTGAAACAAAGAACTATTATCCCATGCCTACTATTCCTTCTGATACCCAGAACTGTGGTGGAGGAAACTGCTAGCGCTAAATGTAGAGGGGACCAAAGCTGTCCAAGAGAGAAAGATGTAGTTTGTGTCACACTGACTGAGATACCATGAAGCAAAGGAGGAGATGAAGAGGAGCTGGCTGAGGAAGGAGGCTGGCACTACACTGGGAATTAAGGAGCCTCCAACTGTAAAGGAATGGAGCTGGAGCACTGGGAGAAGGTGACTGAGAATTAATTGGGCTAGGAGTGGACTGGAAGGAGGCAGCTGCTGGGACTTGGACCCTGGGACTAGAGTGGGATGAAGGAAGTGATGAGGGAAGAAGAAACATCGGGGCCAGTGAGGTGGATGGTGGAGATTGGATGAAGGGCTGGGACCTGACTTAGTTGCCATTTTGCTGCAAAAGAGGAGCCTCACCACTGATGCACTCTTTTGAAGGCTTTTTGTAATGACAGACATTGGAGGCAAACATTAAAAGAAAAATGCCAGCCAACTTTACATTACTGCCCCATGGCCCTTCTTGAGGCATAGGTGTGGGATGTGGAGGATACAGGTGACAGCAGCCTGTGCTCAGTCCCAGGCCTGGGAAGGTCCACAGCAACGGAGAAGGACTGTTTCAGAGGAAGTCCTGCTCGGAGCTGGAGCAGCGCATGCTCCCTTGTTCTGTGGGGGGTGCTGCAGATGCCAGCATGTACAGGCTGGAGCATGTTCAGTACAGATGGAGTCTTTGAAGAATTTAGCTGACAAACTCTTAAATGTCTTTACTGAACTAGTGCTAATTGAAAATTTTCAAAGGTTTATAGCTTGGCCAAATGTGGGTGGATTTTCAAAGAGATGGCAAAAGGCACATCCCCGAGAGCAGGGCCATCCCTTCTCCAAATGTTATGCTTCTGTTCCAAAGCATGCTCTCCTCAATTAAATATAGCGAGAAACAACATACCAATATTTTCTTTAATTTCATTTTCAGAAATGGCTGAATCATTTTTGCTAAAACTTTCCAAAATAATTGAGGCTTGGGCAAATATTCTGCAGAGTAAATATCAGTTTGGAAAGCGAAGCTTAGCAAACGGAAATACTGTCTTACAAGAGGAATACCTGTTCTGCCTATAATAAACTGAAAGGGCAAATTTTAGGCATCCTTTCCCAGAAACTAGGAAGAGAGGGACTGGTATTAAGTTGCTGCAGATTTGCAGCCATGCTCATGAGGCCAGAACTTGTCTTTAAATGCACACCTCATATTGATCGAAATGCTTACACGGGTTAATTCTGTGCAGATATTACTAGTGAGTGATTTGCCTGCATGGAAAGGTTACTTCTATGATGTTGCCAAATGTAGTAAGGCTTTGGCAGTTACATAGTGATAGCAAATCACCCAGTCACGTAAATCAAAGTTGCCTCAGGGCAGCTTTAATTTGTGTACCTAACTTGCTCAAAATATTTCTAAACTTTGCATTGTAGAGTCAGCATGGTTTACTCATTCAAAGTACATCCCATCCCCTCTCTCTTCATCCTTGGATGTGCTACTAAATTCTGTTGTTTCATAACATACTGACCAAGTGCCCCTCTGCATTGTCAAAACTTCCAGTAGGTGAATACTGGCTTTGCATCCATGTTTACAAAAGAGCTACGCGTTATCATTTTTCTGTTGCACCCAGAGAAATCTAACACACACAAATTCTAACCATCTGTATTAAAGCAATGATGCACAGTGTTGAGGCTGCTGGAGAAACATTGCTTTTTGACTTATAGCTAAAATACCTACCTTTACATCCCATCCCCCACTCCTTTTTTACAGAAATGGTGGATAATACATTTCCCTTAGGGAGGATTTAAAAGCATTTTGTATTATGATGGCTAACATGTAGGCTCCTATCACTGTGGAGATGAATAAATCAAAGCCTACTTTCACCAAAACAAAACTTACTTTCCTCTAGGTAGCCAGTTCCAGATTAGTATAGGCATCAATGTGACTGTGAATTCACACAGTAACTTCTGCATTACTCACCTAATTCAGGTGGATACCATAGACATAAACCTGAGATCTTTGAATTACAGTCTGGACCACCAAAGCTGTGCCTGAAATTGGCAATTGCTTGGTGTGTCCATTGGAATCCCAAAAAACTGGCAAAGCCATTGCCCTCAGAAAATAGAGCTGTTCAGCTGGGAAGTGACCATAATATAATCTGTGGGAAGTAGTAGTTGTCCTAATTTCTGTGCTATCAGATTCTTTCATCTGGCAAACCAGAACGAGGGAAGTGCTCCACTAGCTTCTGTCAGCAGTGTGTTACCATCACAGGTGGAACTGGAAAAGTTATTTGGGAAATTGGTAGAAACTTAGAAGAGAGATACACAGAAGCAACCAGTGAAAAGTAACAGGCGGGGATGGATTTTGTATGCAATTAATTGAATGGTTCCTTAAATTGTGCCAGTTGCATGCCAGAAAGTACAAGTAGGGACCTCCAGCCTTGGCTTTACGTGGAGAGCTGTACATGATACCAAGGTCTTGTCTGGAGTTTAGGGAACATGTTAAGCTTTTGCACATGGACTCCAGGAGCTCTTCCTGTTCCAGTCTGTATTGTGCTAATAGTCCTTAATCCTAATGGAAGATTCTGTGTTTATTTTTTTAGGGGGAAGGAGCTGTAATTCATTTTGATGTCTGTAGTAGAAACAATTTGCCCATATAGCCTTAAGTATATTACTAACCTTAAAAAAGGCTATGTGAGGTAACTATAAGAAGTCTGTCTCGAAGAAAGGTTCCTTACAGTTGATCTGAAAGTAGTACAGCTTAAGGTATTTTATACCAGCCTATAAGGCACTAGATGTAAATTGGTGTGCAGTGAAACATTTAAATATACTATAGCAAATGAAATATGGTCCAATAGGTTTTTTATGGTCCAGCTATGCTTTTTCTTTTCAATCACTAGCCTGGGGCGAACAAGTCGGCTTTAAAATGTCTATTTTAGCTATGCTTTTATCACCTCTGTCTTTTAGGAAGTTTGATTTCTTTTTTCATTTCTTCTCTTTGATAAAAAAGAGCTGAGATCTCTGAATGGGTTATTTATCTCTTATGTTTAATCTATTTATCTGTCAATGGACATGCTGCTTTAGAAGTGTTTTATATTACTAATTAATTTAATTTCACATACTGTACTCCATGTTAACACATTTTCTATTATACACTATAATGTGATACAGGGGCCTCCCTCAGCAACCTTACCTTAAAGCTTTAATTGCTTTCCTCTAAGCCTCAGCTCATGTTTGATTTATCTGATTTCTTTGTATAAAGATTCCCTGGTTTACAACGTGTACACAAGTCATTAAATTGGTGTTGATGTTTATCTAGCAAACTTACCAATTGGTGATAGTATACATCCCTTTATGAATTTATGACTGGGCAATAAAGAGAAGTGTCAGAAGCCCTGTTGTTGTCTCTGTTGGGTCACTCTGTTAGTTTCTGTTTAGAAAGACATGAGCACTTCCACTGACTTACACAGTGAATTGAAGGATTGATGCCTGCAGTCAAAATCTGTTATGAATTTCTAGCCATGAACTGATTTTTTTTTCCTTTTTTGAGGGGAAAAGGTGAATAGATTGGAGAGGAGGAAAGGGGTAAGACAGCTTGAGCATGTTTGAAGGCAGCGTGGACTTCATCTGAGATACATTGTTGTTTACATAGAGGAAAAGCTGAACCAAAATGCCAGATCCCCAAGCTATGTGAAGTTCAGAGTCTGGATCCAAGTATTGCAGCTTGAATTCTCTCTGGCTCTCAAGAACCTAAATGTAGATACCACATATTAAAATGCATGAAAATGAATGATAGTAAATAATCAATGTAGAGTGGGAAATCTGGTCCTTTGATCTGTCAGGTTTCGTCACATAACACAAGCATAAGGACATATGGTATTTTAAAGTTGCATTTGAAGAGATGCCTACGCTGACTTTTATCCTTATTTACAAATAGTCGGCAATAAAGGCTGTAATCTTGCAGATAACACTGTGGATGTGCATGAGTCTTCTTGCACAGAGTTCATTTTAGGATTGAGATGTGATTAATATAGCTGGGAAACATTTGCAAAATGCATGCACACTTTTGAATGCATTAAGTGAGCCCAATATTATAGCTCTTAAGCAAAGAGTAGGTAGATGTATTTATCTCTACAGGTTTGTTTCACATCCAGAAAGCTCTATTGTTTCTGCAAAACCTCTTCATTTGCTATTTCATTGTTACATTTACTTCCCACTCATTAAAGCTCCATCCCGCTTTCCTTACGTATGGATGACGTCTGTTGGCTTCAGTGAGAACTAATTGCACATGAAGCGAAAGGATTCAAATTAGGATTACCAATATATGACCGCATGGAAAAGGAAGCATGAAATATTCTAATTCTTTTTAGATGCAAAGTAACTTATGAACAAAACCCATTGTGGCTGATTCTCACAAGCTTAAAGCATTGTGAAAGAAAAATTAAAATGGGCAAGGCTAATTAATTTGCTAAAAATCCATTGTTAATGCGGTGTTTTCAGTTCTCCTGAATGCTGCTCTCATGACATTTGGTGTCTTTCTAAAGAACCATCCCAGCTGTAAACATCTTTCTTTCTTTCTTTCCTCTGTGAATCTAAACTTCCATTTAAAGAAGAAGTAAATTCCTAGACCTCATGATTAGATAGAAAGTTTGGAAGTCAGACTTACATGCTCCTTAGACATTAAAGGCAAATAAAAATCAGCCTGTATTATTTTTAAAGTCCTTTTCTAAAGCTTCATGATTTTTAAGTTTTTTTGAACTCTGATGTTGGATTGTTTTGGACGTGGGGAGGGGTAAGAGGGTGAGAGCTTTTTGGCTTTTCAATATTTGGGATTAGCAAGGAATGAGTGGCTGCATGGCTATTCTAAAGCCTTTTTAAAAACTGCTTCACATATACCAGAGGAGATAGTATCAGCTCACAAATTGCTGCTGTATGAAATAGTAATCAAAAGACGTGACAAAAGCTACGAGCTCTCCCGACTGACTATGGCAGGGCTTATGCCGTTGTGGGGTTATTGAAAAGCACTCCTTTAAAGCTCTGCACAAGGAAGCCGAGCCGCCAAGGACTTCATCCCACGAGCACTTGTTCCCAGCAGTGGTGTTTGCTGTTGTGAAGGGCTCCGTTGACTTCGGCTGATCCGAGCGCTGCTCCTCGTAGGGCGAGCTCGCAGGATCGGGCCCTTGGATGATACATGTAGGACTCTGGAAGACCAGCTTTTACTGCTCATATGTTTGGCAGGCAGATTTGATAATCAGTGCTGTTCTAGAACCTTACACCATCTCAGTGAATATAAATTGATGGTGTAAAGCAAATGGGCAACTGGCGGGAAGCCAAACACGGAGGGGAGAGAAGACGGTTTATTGTTGAGGGGGCAGCCCGGTGTTCTACAGCAGAGCTTTCTGTTCACAACAGCTCTGCAGAGCTGCTGAGTTCGAGTGTGGCCTCTGAAGTGTATGAAATAATAACAGTTTTATTTCTCCTGACACAAGCACGGAAGCTGTTTGCTGCCACCTCAGAACTGTTACCCTGCAATGCAAAAGTACCAACAAGGCAGGCTGAATGCAATGTTATTATAAACAGTGCCGCAGTAAACTTCAGGAAAAGCCCATTATACGGTGATAGCCTGTTTGTCAGGAGAAAAGTTCACTAATGTATATGGAAGCAGAGCTCCTCATTTGCTGATAGGTCTGCGTCTATTTTGTTGCACTTCTACCTTTATTTACTGTGCAGGTGCTGCTGAGAATAACCTTGGAAAACACAAAAATGCAGGAGGCCACGTACTCAACTAGTTTAAATTGGCAGAGAAATGGTGTCAACTCAAGGCAGCTGATGTTATGGTCCATTGTTTATTACTGCTTTTTAATATTTTAGGATTTTGGGGGGGTATGGAAGGAAGTGTGTTTTCTCTCTGGTTGTTGTTTTATTACTGTAAATCACTCAATGAAAGGTGCATTTAAAAAAAGAGTGATGAATGAATGACGGCAGGAAAAAATGAACATATGTACACGATAGAATTAAATTCTATTTTAACTCTAATTTGCGCTCATATGCAATCAATTACAGTGATATGAGCTGAGAATTTCAATGAGGGCCCAGGGAGTTTGGCACCCATTTCTTATTTTGTTCTGATGGGGTTAGCACCCCTAAACCTAAAACTTCTTTGAAAATAATGTCAGTCCTTCCAAAGTGCCCTGATTCTTTCTGTTTGTTTGTTTAATTATTCCAGGAATTATTCTGTGCTTAACAGAAATGCAAGTACTACCTTATCTAGTAGGAAAAATGTCATGATTCATTCATCATTCATAGATCTTAAATGTCTTTCTTATAAAACTAGAGGATTTTGACTACTGTCCCTGTGCTCTTAAAAATCTGATTGCTGATTGAAGTGTCTTTTCTTGATGCAGAAACCTACTGCTATTTTCTGTAAGCTCATCCCTGGGTTCTGTTGTCAGCTATGCTTTTTTCCTCCTGTATGACCTTGGGTCAGGCACAAGGTATCTCTAGGTCTCCCCTTCTCCACCCCAAACCAGCTTTTTTTCTTCTTTCTTGCTTTCTTTTTCCAGGGAGTGATGTAGTAAGGTTTTCATTGCTTGTATTCCCTAACATTCATGAAGCAATTTAAGATCCCTGCCTGGAAAGTATTCTAAATACACAAAAATATTATTTTAAGTTATTGTAATTCTTCATCTTTATTTACTGGCAAGTTGCTCAGGCTAACAGATGAAAATGGCACAAGTCTTTTTTAACACTACAGAGCACTTTGAAACTTTTCTTCTGAATTCCAACAGAATCTGAAAATTTTGAAACCTGTAAAGGAGATCTGCCAGCTTCGCCACTATGTGCTATCAAAAAGTGGAATAAGAGAAGGAATCAAGCTTGGCTTCTTCTTTTTTTTAATTAATAAAAAATAAGCCAACTTGTTAGCATTTTGGTGAGGAAATCATTGTTTGTAAAAAGCAGGTATGTTATGCAAATCAAGTGATTTACTGAGAGTCAGTTCTTACTTCCAATAACTAGATGAGCCAATTCAACCATGGCTAGAAAGCCAAGAAAACAGCATATAGATTAAGATTACTCAAAACTTTTGTTCCTGCATTATTTAAAAGAGATGCAAATTGCACCATTTTAGTATTGCTTATGGGTAAAGGCCCAAATCTTGCTGCTTCACCTCCATTTAAGATACAGGGCTAAAAAAATAGAGCTCTAAAATGCAATAGGTATCCATATTTGACTTTGTAGCTTCTTCTTACCATGTAACAAGGTCTGTGATACCTTTCGGTGATTACAGTTGGGACGAGTGGCCTCCTGTCTTGTCAACTTACTTTGCAGATCCAGTAGAGGCATGTTCATCACAAAGATGGAAAAGATAGGCTTTTCAAGGCTGAAAAAATTATTTTAAAAGGGTGCCACTATTCCTATGTGGAATGGATTGAGGTAGAAGACCAGGTTGTAAGAGATCTGCCTGCAGTTTACAGGAGAGGATATTTTTAACCTCATTCATGTAAAAAGAAAGAAGAGGATTCATTCTTTAAAATCTAGGTAGAATTCAGATTTCTGGACTCCTTTTTTTCCTAAATACCTTTAGAGTCCTGTATAAGTACGGATATGCAGATTCACCTGCTGTTTGCTATGGAAGTGGACACATCCATTTCCAAAACTGGAGGGTGGGTAGGAACGTAATATCAATTGATCTGTTTACTATTGAGGTTCTTATCCTATAACCTCCTCTAGAATATCTGAGAGTCCCCTGGGTGTTACATCTTCTTTGCAATGAAAAAAACCTTTTCCTTTTCAGCTCTTTCTCCCTGCTTGGTTTCAGGGAATTAATTATTATATGGTTGCCATCTATTCTGAAAATTACCGGATAATCCCAGTTTTTGAACACCATGTCTGAATCTCAGTCTCCACTTGTGCAGGACACATGGTGTGAGAGACAGCTGCTAAAAACTGTGCAGCTATTACAGTGTGTCAGTTTATAAGCCGCGAAGTGTATGTACCAGCTCGCAGATTGTTGGTAGGAGTGTGGTACTTTGTTATAAATATATTTTATTGATTGTAAGGAGATTTTACTAAAAAGCTACCCAAAAGAAACAGGCAGTAAAAGATCAAGTAAATTACTTGGCTTTCATTTTAGGTTGCCTAATCTCTTAAGGGTTTATGGGGGCTCCACAAGCTCCCAAAACACTGACACAGGTTAATCTCGCTTAGGGATAGTGGATAGTTGTGCACTGGATGTTGGTGGTCTCAGGGAAGGGCACCCAATATACGTGGAAGGGTCAACGGGCTCCATTAAGACCAGATCTTAAACACATTTAGGTGACTAAAAATGCAGATGAGCACCTTGTCAAATTTTCAAAAGTAACTGAATAAATTGCACGCCTAGCTCCCACTGAAATCAGGTGCATTAGCCATGCAACTCCTACTCTGTTTCGTCATACTTACCTTCATCATTACCTTTAGGTGCCTAAATGTTCCTACAGTGGCACTGAATACTTCTTGCTTCTTTTCAGATTAACAGCAGCTCAGGGCACCTAGCACATAGCAAAACAGTACACCCTTCTGAGGAAAACACTTTGGATCAAGGCCTTCTAATGTGTAAATGTTACACATTCTTTTAACATTTTCCTAGTAAATATTTTTAAAATGTTACAGATCTATGACAGATGTTGCTGTCTACTATTTCCTAAGCATGTATGTACTGGGTTGTGTGCGGGTATGTGTGTTTTCATGCTGTTTCCTTTGTAAGCCCGTGGAAATCAGCACGTTGTGCTCAGTGGTAGTGGCAGGCAGAACATCGACACGTAGTATGTATTGTAACACCTAAGACTACCGGCAAGTAGTGGAAATAAAAAGAGAAATGGAATAAAAAAAAGCAAGAAGAGCCAAACAACTGAGATTATAAACTACCTGCATTTATTTCCAGAGGTCTTTTAATCCTTTCTAAAGTCTTGGGCTTATGTATAAATTCATTTAAACTCTACAGAGGAACTCCGAAACAAACCAGGGGTGCCTAGGTGGTGGTCAGACCCCAGTGTGATTTGATAACCCTTCCTTCCCCGGCATTCCCACCCCAGCCCTGCTGAGAGCCAGCTGCTCTGTCCCTCCGGCCCTGGGGCTTCTGGGCACCCGCACCTCCTGCTCCCCAACCGCCCTTTACTACTAACCTCCCCCAGATTCACTTTCCTGCTCCAAGTTGTCTCCCTGAGGTTGAGCTAAATCCTTTTCCAAAATAAACCCTATGTCTTGCTGCATTAGCATCCCCATTTCTGCTGACCTCAAAAGCACTTTGCAGAGCTACTGCCTTTTCCTTGTGTTTGCCCTCTAACCCCACATACCTGAGCTGCTCTTCAGAAGCTGATTAAATTTAAATGTAATCCTAATCATAGCATATTAAATGAGAGGCACAAGCACTAATAAATGCTTTCGAATCAGATTTAATGCTTTCTCAGATGCTTTATTCTTTTTAGACCCATGTTCTACTGCTCCTTGTCCAAGAAGACCATTTCAGTTCAGAGCACTCCACCTCCCCCTCCCCAAACCTTAAAACCTCATCGCTTCTGCTCTAAACCTCATAACAGTGACCACTAGCTTGATGGTTCAACACTGGCTACTAACGTTCCCTTCTTACTTCCTGTCACCTGTTAAAACATCTTATCCCCTCAAAGAGACAAGGCTTCAGGTCTTGCTTCTGTCAGGAATTTCAAAACCCTGTGCACAAGTTGCTAGTGTAGAAATAACCAGCTTGTGTAGGGCCCAGAGGGAGAAAAGAGGACTTTCCAGGAAGAAGACAGCATATAGTCTTCTCTTCTGGCCTCACTGGGACAACAGCAAAACAAAATCTACGTATACTTTGGAAAGTGGATATCCTTTGAAGAACTGAGATGCAGTTTCCCTTTGCAGAATTTTGGAAATGTTTGTAAATCTGTGTAAATTCATGGCTTAGAGTTCATCTTTGAGGTTTTGAGTCCAGATTTAGTGTGAGACTTAGTCTGAACCACAGCAGTTTCACCTAGTTGCCACATGAAAACATCAATTGCAGCACTGCACCCAAAAGTCTTACAACGTTTGCCAAAACTCGAATGAACTCTTCAACAAACCTGGCCTTAACTATGAATGGTTCAGGGTTTCGTTATTAACGTGGTGTCTTTGTACTACAAAAGTTGTTGCAGCCATTGCCTTTGCTTTGCAAATTCAGTATATATATATATAAAACCAGCTAAGAACAAATTAAACTATGTATATTAAAAATTAAAACATAATCCCTTATTTTGTGATGACTAGTTTTCTTTCCTTTCAGTAGGTCATGAATATTTTCTGGCAAGATATGTCACTAGCTTATAACTTCATTAAGCTGCAGACCATACCTTACCCTTTCACTAGATCCCTGAAAAGAACTTTTGTGTGTGCCAAACAGATATCCACTTGGTCTGTGGCTCTTGAAAGGTAAATTGCCAAGTTCCAGCAAGCAAATTAAGAGGTGCAATGAGAGCTAGCTGTTGCATTCTATCAAATCCTGCTACTGAATGTGTTGAAAAGCTTGCCCAGAGCCATGGCCTCACATATTTATGGTATGAATGGGAGACTCTTGGAGCTATGTATTGCCATAGTTCCCATTTCTTTTGTAATAAACTAGCTCAGCAGATGTAGCTTAGGTAAAAAGGAAATTCAAAGTCTCCTACTTAGAGAATAACCAAAACAAAGTTCTCTCTCTGGTCCTCTGTCTATGAGCCAGACTCAGAGCCAGACCTTACTTGTACTGATTAGTGTTTTATTCTGTGTATAACCCAATGAAACTCAAAGGGTTCTCACATGGAAGAAAGTGCTGCTCAATAGCACTGTGTAAGTATTACTGCCAAGATATGGCACGAAATATGTTAAAAAAATCTAACTTTCCGTTCCTAACATAACACAGATTAAATCATAGCATTAATTTTCCAAGTTAATTGCATCATTCTCTTGGTTTATAAGTTTTGATGCTGAAGAAATCAGTTCTGGGTAGCTTAGCTTTTCCTTAATGATAGATGTATTGCAGTTTTTGCAGTATCAGTACTTAATTCACATCAAATGCAGAGTAGATTTTAATCTCCATACTTGTGACTTGACTTGTGCCTATAGTCTACAGACTTCAGAGTATTTAGTGTAACATTTGTGATATGATTGGCCCTGCCTACTCCACCTGTGTATTAAAGTAAGAAATATAAGATGCGCTATTGAACTTTGTTGATTTTATCTAGCCTGGTGGGTGCACAATAGCTCTGAATTAAAGCAGAAGCAAAAGTTGAGCCCGAGATCCACAAAGTAGCAGAAACTGAAGAATCATGAATTAAACTAAAGACCCCTAACAGAGCTTGTTAAACTATGATCCAGCAAGGTGATGGTGAGGGAGATAATGATAAATGGTTTTGTGCCTGTAGATACTTTCACTCACGTATTATACCAAGATGTTTCAGAAAACATCAATTACATCTTTCTGCACCATTTTTTCACGTTTTACATAACAGCATCTGCATCTCAAGAAAAAATAGCTTTCTATATTAATCAGTAAAGGCTAATAAATTTAAAATCCAGCTCCCATTGAAGCCCGCAGAGAACTTCTATTGCCTTTGTGGGGTAGTAGGTTGGCCCTTTAGCATACCTTTCATGCCTAACAGGGCATGAATCTTTTGTATTTCTAGCTTTATCTGATATTGTTGCCTAACTCAATTACATATAAAAGTAAGAAGAGTCTCCTCACTAGTCAGCTTAACCCACCACTTGTTGTTACTTGTTTATGAGACATTTTTCTACTTTATAGTCTTTAATCTGAAATTATATCAAGTGCTGCAATAAAACTGAAAGAGATAATATCTATGGCATTTCCATTCCTCTGCTCCGGTGATAACATTATTTAACAACACTAGCAAGTTAATTAAGAAAGACCTTGCTGTCATAAATCCATGTTGCCTTCCTCATTAAATTAGGCTTTTCAATATCTAAGTTCAGAAAACTGTTCTGGACATTCAGCAATGGATACTTCACTAAATAGTCCACAATATGTTACACACTCTTTTACAGGATGGAGAAGTATTTAACACTCGTATTTCTTCAGGAGTTTCTCATGTTTATATCTGAGTAATTTTTAATCTTATTTTCCTTTGAAATCATTAAGAAAATATTTCTGTTTCTTGGGTATTTAAGGTATCTAATCTTTTCACAGCCGTGTTTGTTCACATCTACATGTTATATAATCCCTTTCCTGTGTTTCCCTGAATCCTTGATTTATGCAGTTCTCTATCCCAGCTAACAGAAGTCAGCTACTGAATGAATATACTAGTTCCTTGTCCATTATCGTTCATAGTGGGTGGACATGGTTTTTTTTTCCCTATCAATTGTAAATCCTGTCTATAGAGCAGAAAAAATGAAACTGAGCTTTATCTTTGTGGCTTTGTGAACCCTGTATACTTTCATGATGTATTTGTAACTATTTTCTGTAAAAATTTGGTTTAGGGAAATCAAAAAAGAACCAGCTCCGCTGGGTTAGATAGAGGTTCAAATTCAATTAAATCAGCCCTGTAGGAACTGATTCCCTAGGTGTATTGCAAGGCAGGGCACTGGGATTGTTTGGGACCAGATTTGAGAAAATCCTTATGTGGTCCTGAACTTTCAAACACATAATCTGAGGTTCTTCATCTTATCCAATCTTGAAAAAAGAATTAGTCTATGAGATGTCTGAACCTTCAAAGACAGCTATAACTACTGTGTGGGTACCACTGTTTAATATTTAATGTTGGTTCCATTCCTAAACGTGTCCATATGACTCACAAGTTCCTACTCCAAATTGGAAAGGCTAAGTAAAAAGATCTGATATGAAATGATCATCTGCCTCAGTCAGAGCCAGTAATCTAGGTGAGCCTGAAAAAACATTGTTGAGATGAATATATTAAAAATTTGAGAACTGTCACATACCTGGATCTGATAGTTACAACAACCCTTTTTTTTGGAGTACCTTACCTCAAAACCAGTGACTGTATAGGGTGAAGAATGGATATTTGCCTCCAGATCGTGCTGGTGGGGCTGATCTTTAGCATAAATAAGGATTTTTTATAAGCTTGCTGACAGGTAAAGGTTCACATTTTGGGGAAGAAAAATCTAGGGCTCACCATACAGTTCCATTCTGCTACCCCATTAAAAGGGACCCAGCTCTCCATCTTGATATAAATGAAAGGGACACTATTTTTAGTAGTGCTGATTATTTTCTTGGCTTGCATTAAGCAAGGTGTTCTCACCCCCTATCTTTGCTCCAACTCTGTCTTAAGGGACTAACAAAGCAGAACTTGATGAGACACTTCATTCTAAATAAGAGAGAGAACTATTTGAAAGTATTATTTCTGTCTTATAGCTTAATCCTTTTCAGCACTTTAGGACCTTCTCGAAATGATTTTTACTTCAACATTTACAGTAATGTTTTTTGCCTTCATTACTTCTGAGACTACTTTACCATACTGGTTGGTTAGTGGTTTGAAAATCTCTCTGTGTTGGCTTCATTACAGATTTTGGTCTTCAACTAGTGTCTTTAATTTTAGTCCCTGTCGGGGTATATCAGTTTATTCTACAGATGCATTCCATGTTGTCTTTTCAGTCTTTTTCTACAGTAGTTGTAAAATATTACAGAAAACTCTTCAATATTTGTCTGTAATACAGATTTTGTATTTCAGAAGATTAAAGTAACATTTCCGTATGTTTACTCAAAGGTTAAGTTTCTTAAATTAGGCTCCAAATCAAATTCTAAAGAAGATAATGGCAAAACTCTCACTGACTCAATGGAAATAGGATTTTATATCCAACCATCTAGGAGATATCATATAATATCTAGGAGAAGAAAATCGCTGTAATACTGTTTGGTTTTATTACTAGGCATTGTGCTTTATGCCTGGAGACTGACCTGAAACCCATCTTTCCAATATCACTGTTCCTCTCTCCAGTACTTCCTCGTTATCTAAAATGCATTTTTAAAATCTTTTCTATCGTTTCATCTTTTCCATAGCTACCAAATTTACCTCTTTTTAATCTATGGGGAAAACGTAAGTCTAACTTTGAGCATCTCTCTCTTCTGTAATTCATTCTGTCACACAACTGCAACAGAACTATTTCCAGTTATCTGAGCTAACTTTATAGTCCTCTGAGTAGCAACCTTAATATTTTCCTATAGCACTATTATTTGCTGCATTTTCTTTTTTTTTTTTTTTTAATTAGTTGCTAGCTAGAAAGTACACCATTAAACTTCCTACCATACCTGTCAGATATTCTTACATTTTCTCCATAGATTCTTTTCTCCATTCCTTATGTCGGACCATCCCATTATTTGTCCTACTTTCAGGGAACTCACTACCTGAAAATTCTGAATTGAAAGACCAGAGCCAAAGTGTCTACTTATTCTTATGTATCAAAACCCTGAAATTTTTGATAGCTTTCCTGGAAATTGGGACAACAGTAATATATCCACATTCTCACCAGAAACCCCAGTTCTTTCCAGAAAATAGAGCCAAACAGTATTTGATGAGTGATAATGCTCATTGTCCCCCTTCTTGTCCGTGTGAATACTCACCATTTTCAAAATCGCTGTACAGGCCACTCATCATCCTTTTAATTTACTTGAAGGAAAATTTTCTGAGGGAAAAATTTGTATAAAAGATTACAAAATGTTTTTCTTCTTACAGCACCGAAGAATATGGTTTTCTGTCATTGTTCTGTTTCCAGTGCGATGGGAATTTTTTTACCACAATACTGCATGTTATTACTTTATTAATCATCCTTCTTCCCTTCCTTAGAACATCTATTTTTTTCCTGTAAATGTGCTTCACAAGCTTTCATTCTGCAATCCACACAGCTGGTCATCTTTCTTTTCTGTTGTGTCTAAAAGCAGCCATATGTCATCAGCAACCCTCTCATGTATATTGAACTTCCTTAGCACATCAGCTTGTCTCTTTGAATGTGTTACCTGATGTCTTTAAAATGGCAAAACACAGAACAGTGGGTCCTCCTGGCCCTTTGTTCATCAGACCAGCAAAAGTCAGGAATATGGTAGAGATGGGGTGTTTAGGCCCTTGGGCCATATCTATTCTAGCTTTGCTTTTTAATTTCTCATTGCTTCAGCTTAACTAGCAGAATATGAGCTCCATGCTATCCAGTAGTAAGTATGGTTACCCTTTATCGATAGGGAAGCCCCAGGGCTACTGAGCGCTGGTGTGTTTGGTGTTAGATCATCCATGGCAACTCTGATTCTCCAGCTCAGTCTCTCTGTCCAGGTGCTTGATTTGGTGCTCACCATTTTAATATGGGTGGTCTTCTCTAGGAATTAACAGAGACATAACAGTCTTTCTGCTCAAAATGTTAGCATCAGTGCTTGAGAACCATTACAATGTGTCTGGCAGGATGTATGCGCGTAACAGAGAAGGATATTTATTCTAGGAGAGCTAGATCGAACAGGTAAGCTTTAATGAAAGTTTGAAAAGCTTTTGGTTCAAGAGATATACCGTTAATCTTTTCTAAAAGCATGCTTAGTAATCTTGGTTCCGCGGTTCTGTATGTGAACGTCCCTCTTCTCCTTCACCATTTAGGGTGGCATTATATAGTTAACAGATTGAAAAGGTTGTGATGTGATGAGATGGGTGATAGGTAGCTAGGACCACAATTTAAATGGAACCCCTACCAACGCATAGTCTGTCAGGGGAATATGCTCATAGCACTTTCTGTTGCTGTTGAATTTTGAAACTTCTGGAATGTAAGTGGTTTCTCACCTTCCTAAAAGAGTTGCAGTCATCACATAGAATCAGAAGTGCATCCATTTTGGAGCTCAGTCCTGTGTCTGAAGCATGGCCTTATCATCTGTAGATAGAGAACTAGGTGTTTTGTGGCACTGGTATTTGACCATCCAGTAGCACTGAAGAGTCCATGAGGTACCCGTGGTTACCTTGACAATCAAGTGATGAGATATGCTCAGTAGAATGGGAATTTTTAGAGGTGGTGAGATTTTCAAAGCTCTTTCCTTTTTTATGAGTGTTAACTCATTTGTTACTGAGATTCGTGTTTAAACAGACAATTAAGGAATGCTTTCAAGAGGCTGAGAAAAGTTAAAGGATGTCAGTGTATTCTTTAATCCTGCCATTTGTAACAATCATCTGTAGCATTTTGTACTCATTATGCTTTTTAAGGGTGAATAATTTAGATTCTTTCACCTCCTGATCAGAAACTCCCTTCTGTGTTCCTTCCTCTGAATTCAGATTTCTAAATAAGAAAATAAACTAATCTTATATGAAACTTTATAACTTGTACCTCAGTCTGAGTAAAATTATTACCTACATACACATAAACTCCTAAGCCTAAAACCAAATCCAACTAAGCTGGGCATAGATGGCACTTACACACCACTGCTAATTATCGTTTAATTTATCGGAAGCAAATTGACAACATTTATACAGAAAAAATACTTTAAAATCACACAGGACAACACTCAACAGCCATCATTAAACAGCTTAAAATCTTGCGATGCATTTGGCATGAAATCACGATCCTTAGATGTTCAGAGAAAAGGAGCTCCATGGTACCCTTCTCCAATACATACCTATGTATTTAAGGCTGTAATGACACTAGCCTGCAAGAGATTCGGAAAGCACGGGAGGCTGTGACCTGTACCTTTAATTCATCTCAGCTAGTTCCATGCTGATGAAGTGATCTATCATCATTGCTCCCATACTAGAGCGTATATTCCTCCAAGAAAGTTTAGCCACTGCAGGGGTGACTGGACTAACATCGCCTGGCATCCAGCAGTGTACAGATTAAACTATAGTTTTTAGTTAGAGAATATGGAAACTGACAACAAATTATTACTTGTGGTCTTTTTCCAGTTTTCAAGTGCAAACATACCAAAGTTTATTTTAAAACTGAGCCAGTCAGACATTTAGTAATATAGATCAAAGAAGAAACGAAGGCCTCCCATGCTTATTATTTCAATATGATGTCTGTTCTAATAAAGTGTAAGAATGCCTGTGATAGACTAACTAGTAGGAATTTTCTGGTTCTGTAGTTCAGCCTTAAATATATACATATATTTGTAAATTAATCAGAAACATATTGTCGTGGTTTCAGTTCCTCGGAAAGCTGATTGTTTTCAATCCTTTCTTTAATCTTAGAAATATGGTGGCAGTCTGCCAGCACACTTTCAGATAAACAGTCCACTTCACATTTAAAAGCCGTAGAATCACTGATGTTGAAGGGGGGGGGGGGGGAGACGGAAATCAACAGAAAACACCACCAGTTCTCTCTCTCTCTTCCCCAAAATGTAGAACATTCTTTAAATAAGTTAGAGTTGTTGTGCTATTGTCCCTCACTCTTAATTAGAAATAATAAAAGCCATCTGTGCAAGGTGAATTTTGATAAGATCTCGGCTTTTAAGTGTTTGTTGATCTTGTGTGTACCAATTTTCAAATGTCTTAATAGCTCCAGGATGGCTATCACACTGAGTAGGCTCACTGATTTCCATCACGCTCTGTGCTGTTGAATGCAATTCGCTTTATGTGTGGTTATATTTCGACTGAAATTTTAAAAACATACTATTCCTTGCAGTACAATAAGTATTTAACTGGATGGAACTGTTTCCATTTGGAGGAGGTTTTTTTTTTTTCATAACACCAGCTCCTCGCAGTTTGGGATTAAACACAATTAAAGTGAGGAGTTGTTTTACATGAATTGCATACTGGACAGCATTTCTGTGGCTGCTTTCCAACGGCAGGATTTTCTACAGTCTCATTTTACCCATTTTGGGGGGCCCACGTTCAGGATAAAGAACCCACCCCCCAAACCAAAAGGGGAACGCTCAGAAGTGATTGTCTTGAAGCCTGGAAATGGAAGACAGGATTTCTTTTCTTTCAACCTGTGTTTTCAGTCAATTAAAATTTGTACTCGGGGCTTTTCGGTTTGAAGCCACCCCTGTGTCTGTGATGAGCAATCCTTCTTGTTTGTGCAGTCATTCATTATCTCCATTACCAAGAGGAGAATAGAGGACAATTACATTGTTTGGACGAATCAGAGTGTTAGGAGGAGTATTTATCATGGTGGCAGAGTGCAGCACCTGACAGCGCACGATTGATGGCCAGGAATGAGTGTGAGTGGCCAAAGCAGCCTC